>NC_080178.1:2723614-2891241 GCF_950295315.1 Erinaceus europaeus
GATTGCTGAGAACCCCGGAGGGAGAGGGCGGCTAGCACCTTGACAATGGCGTCATCTCGAGATGCTATCTTAACCGCCAACAATGGGCATAAAATCAAAATCAAAGAACAAAATTACATAAGAAATAAACAGAGAGGCTCAAAGACCAGGGTTCAAGCTCCCAGAACAGGCCCCACCTGCAGGGGGGAAGCTTCATAAGTGGTGAAGCACTGATGCAAGTGTCTCTCTTTCTCTCTCTCTCATCTTCCCCCTTCCCTCTCCCTGCCTCTAGGAAAAATTGGAAACTTCTTCAGTAAGAAGAAAATAAAGGCAAACTACAACACTGAAATGAAGCAGCATGGAATAAGCTGCCTCCGGCCACAGAGAGAACAAGTCCTTGTGTGGTGTATGCTCACAGAAACGCTTGACGTGGAGCTGGGGTGAGGCGACATTCTAACGATCTAAAGTAAGACGCGTTCTATAAAAAGTTTGGGGGGTCAGGTGGTAGCTCAGTGGGTTAAGCGCACATGGCACAAAGCTCAAGTCCCAGTGTAAGGATCCTGGTTCAAGCCCCCGGCTCCCCACCTGCAGGGGGTTCGCTTCACAGGCAGTGAAGCAGGTCGGCAAACATCTGTCTTTCTCTCCTGCTGTCTTCCCCTCCTCTCTCCATTTCTCTCTGTCCTATCCGACAACAACATCAATAGCAACGATAATAATAACCACAACAACCATAAAAACAACCAGGGTAACAAAAGGGGGAAAAATGGTGGTCCGGGAGGTGGCGCAGTGATAAAGCTTTGGACTCTCAAGCATGAGGTTCTGAGTTCGATCCCCGGCAACACATGTGCCAGAGCGATGTCTGGTTCTTTCTCTCTTCTCCTATCTTTCTCATTAATAAATAAATAAAATCTTTAAAAAAAAAAGGGGGGGGGGAAATGGCCTCCAGGAGCAGTGGATTCATAGCGCAGGCACTGAGCCCCAGCAATAACCCTGGAGGCAAAAAGAAAAAGAAAGTGCCTACTATTTTGGACTCTGAAAAAAAAAAAAAAGCCAGTATCATGGAGCTCACAGAGGTGGGAATATGCAATCAACTCAGGCAACAGAATCAAGAAGCCAGAGAGCCAGTGGTCGCCCCGGCCAGATGCTGAATCAAATGAGTTTGTAAGTGTTCTATTAAGACCAGCTGAATTTGTTTTCTCAGACAGACTGAGGATCCGGAGCACAACCTGCAGTAGCAGGGGCTGAGCCGGAAGCCTCAGGTGTGCAAGTCCCACGCTCCACCCGCTGCTACTTCCCCAGCTGTGGAGTTTACTTCAAGAAGCCGTTGATGGGCTGCTGAGAGACCTGCTCCTGGCCTGTGCTCTAGGTCACAGCATTGCATCACGACAAGGATCTCTGGCTTCTACAGAAAGAGGCTTAGCAGGCCCTTAAGCACTTACATGTAGACGTGTCATGATGTACATGTGGAAACCCTACGTCTAGGTGTGTACACCAAAAGGGCTGAAGATCGGACTCAAAGACACGTGTGGACCACAAAGTTCATGGCAGCGGCACTCACAGTCACCAGGACAGAAGAAGCCAAACGCTCTTCAGAGTGAACTAGACGGCCGGGGAAACGGCACAGCGGTTATGCAAAAGACTTTGTTTTTTAAAGATTGATTTATTTCTTTACGAGAGAGACAGAAGGAGACAGATTCGGAGCATCGTCCATGCAACGCCTGGCCTCACGACCTCATGGTTGAGAGCCTTAGCTGCTGTGGCACCTCCTGGGCCACACAAAAGAATTTCACCCCCGAGGCTCTGAGGTCCCGGGTTCAATCTCTGGCTCCACCATAAACCAGAACTAACAGTACTCTGGTTTTATTTTTAATAAAGTATTTTATTTATTATTTATTTTCCATTTTGTTGCCCTTGTTTTTTATTGTTGTTGTAGCTATTATTGTTGCCATCATTGTTGGATAGGACAGAGAGACATGGAGAGAGGAGGGGAAGACAGAGAGGGGGAGAGAAAGACAGACACCTGCAGACCTGCTTCACCGCCTGGGAAGCGACTCCCGTGCAGGTGGGGAGTTGGGGGCTTGAACCGGGATCCTTACAGTACTCTGGTTTTAAGGGGGGGGCAGATGGTGGCAGACCTGGTGGAGCACACACATCAAAGTGTGTAAGGACCCAGGTTCAAGCCCCTGGTCCCCACCTGCAGCGGGAAGCTTCGTGAGCGGTGAAGCAGGGCTGCAGGCTTCTCTGTCTCTCTCCCTCTCTGCCTCCCCTTGCCTCTCAATTTCTCTCTGTCTCTATCCAATAGTAAACAAAGACATAAAGAAATAGTTTTAAAAGCTAAATGAACTGGGATATATATATATATATATATATATATATATATATATACACACACACACAGGGGAACCTTCGCCTTAGGAAAGAGTGAAAGCAGCTGGGGAGCTGGTCCAGCAGAGGGAGCTCACGCCTTCCACGGAGGCCCTGGCCTCGATCCCTAGTACCCACACACAAAGCAGTAAAGACCAAAGCCTGGCCGATGCCCGTGATGTGGGTGCTGCTTGGTGTCTCTCCCAAAATGTGGAAGTAAAGTTGCACCAGGCAAGTGGCTCAGTGGCAGCGCCTGGCGAGGCTCGAGGTCTGCCCCCTGGCGCTGTATTAAACTGAGTAAATTAAAATAGAATGGCCTCCGGCTCTTTCTTAAATTCAATGTAATTTAAATTTTTATTGTTTGCCTCCAGGGTTTTTATTGTTTGCCTCCAGGGTTTATTGTTTGCCTCCAGGGTTTATTGTTTGCCTCGGTGTCTGCACCACGAATCCACTGAACCTGGAGGCTATTTCCCCCCTTTTTGTTGCCCTTGTTTTATCGTTGTTGTGGTTATTATTGTTATTGTTATTGATGCCATCGTCATTGTTGGATAGGACAGAGAGAAATGGAGAGAGGAGGGGAAGACAAGAGAGGGAGAGAAAGACAGACACCTGCCGACCTGCTTCACCGCCTGTGAAGCGACTCCCCTGCAGGTGGGGAGCCGGGGACTCGAACCGGGATCCTTACACTGGTCCTTGCGCTTTGGGCCACATGCGCTTAACCCGCTGCGCTACTGTAGCCTGAGCCTCCCCCCCCCCCATTCCCAGTGTTTTTACACCTAAGGGGCCGCCAGCCCTGAAGCTGAGACAGGCCTCCGGGGCCTCCAGGCACAGCCTCCTCTCTAGCCCCGGGCCTGGTGTGCCAAAGGCCCATGGGGCTCTCCAGGTGCCCCTGGCTGACGCAATCAGCTGACCCTTACCTGCCACAGCGGAGTGTGACACACGGAGAGGATCAGCGGGGCTGCCAGAAGGTGGGGTGACAGACCATCGAGGCCCAGCTCCAGGAAAAGGCGTGACTGTGACCCCAGAAGTCTGTGCCAGTCACATCTAGGGACAAAGGAAGTGGTCAGTTGGCTCCTCTCTGTGTGGCTCTACCTACATAACCGCTGCCTAGCTTCCTCCTTCTGAGGCTGGGGGGGGGGGGGCGCAGAAGACCCCGGGGACAGCTAGACAGGACCTGGGAGAACCTGGAGCCATTGCTCGTTTTTTTTTTTTTTTTGTCTCCAGGGTTATCGCTGGGTCTCAGTGCCTGCACCACGAATCCACTGCTCCTGGAGGCCATTTTTCCCCTTTTGTTGCCCTGTTTTTTGTTTTTTTAAAATTGTTGTTGTGGTTATTATTATTGTTGCTGTTGATGTCATTGTTGTTGGATAGGACAGAGAGAAATGGAGAGAGGAGAGGAAGACAGAGAGGGGGAGAGACAGACAGACACCTGCAGACCTGCTTCACCGCCTGGGAAGCGACTCCCCTGCAGGTGGGGAGCCGGGGGCTCGAATCAGGACCCTTATGCTGGGCCTTGCGCTTTGTGCCATGTGCGCTTAACCCACTGCACTACTGCCCAACTTCCTGTTTTTTTTTTCAAAGAATTTATTTATTTATTCCTGAGAGAGATAGGAGGAGAGAAAGAACCAGACATCACTCTGGTACACTCTGGTGCTGCCAGGGATCGAACTTGGGACCTCATGGTTAAGAATCCAACGCTTTATCCACTGCTCCACCTCCTGGACCACGAGCCATTGTTTTTGTTTGTTCACTGGTTTGTTTACCCAGAGCACTGCTCAGCACTGGCTTATGGTGGTGCTGGGGATTGAACCTGGGACCTTGAACCAGCCATGGATGGACCAGCCATGAAAGCCTTTCTGTACAGCCATCGTGCTATCTCCCCAGCCCTCCAGTCTCCTTCCACCCTTCTCTGCTTTGCCCTCTTCAGACAACACCTCTGGCCCAGTTTCTCCAGAGTTCCCGCTCATGGTGGGTTCCCCGACAGCTGTCTCCAGCGGTCCAGATGGGGGTGAACTCCCCGCTGGGTCACGGAGAACCGTGAAATGTCTTGGAGGTGGGGAGGTGAGCCACAGGAAATTAGAACCAAGAACAGACACAAAGGACACGAGGGTGTGTGTGTGTGTGTGTGTGTGTGTGTGTGTGTGTGTGTGGCGCTCAGTGGGTAGAGTGCATGCCCTCCCATACAGAAAGTCCTAGACCTGACCCCTGGCACCACATGGCAGCACCATGGACAGCACCAAGGCAGCTCTGGGGATGGCGGAGCCCTGCTTGGTGTCTCTCCTTCCCAACGAACATTAAATGCAGACTGGAGGGGGTCGGCGGTGGCGCAGCGGGTTAAGCGCATGTGGCGCAAAGCGCAGGGACCGGCGTAAGGATCCCGGTTCGAGCCCCCGGCTCCCCACCTGCAGGGGAGTCGCTTCACAGGCGGTGAAGCAGGTCTGCAGGTGTCTGTCTTTCTCTCCCCCTCTCTGTCTTCCCCTCCTCTCTCCATGTCTCTCTGTCCTATCCAACAACGAATTGCGTCAACAAGGGCAATAATAATAACCACAACGAAGCTACAACAAGGGCAACAAAAGGGGGAAAAAAAATGGCCTCCAGGAGCGGTGGATTCATGGTGCAGGCACCGAGCCCAGCAATAACCCTGGAGGAGGAAAGAAAAAAAGAAAATGCAGACTGGAGCTGGAGAGGCCGCTCAGCCGCCCACCACCTGAATGCGGCCCGGGGTTCATTCCCTGGCACCGTTTATTTCATTCTTTCTTCGTTTATCTATTTATTTTCCTCCAGGGTTGTCACCGGAGCTCGGTGCCTGCACTCGAACCCACCGATCCTGGAGGCCATTTCCTCCCCCCCCCCCCCCATTTTGTGTTACCCTTGTTGCTGTCATTATTGTTGTTCTCATTGCTGTCATTGTTGTTGGATAGGACTGAGAGAAACGGAGAGAGGAGGGGAAGACAGAGAGGGGGAGAGAAAGACAGACAGACACCTGCAGACCTGCTTCACCGGTCTTGAAACTTCCCCCCTGCAGGTGGGGACCCAGGCTTGAACCTTGCTCACTGTAACCTGTGCGCTCATCCAGGTGCGCCGCCGCCCAGCCCCTATTAAAAAAATTTGGTGGTGGTGGGGGGGGGGGAGTCGGCGGTGGCGCAGCGGGTTCAGCGCAGGTGGCGCAGGGACCGGCGTCAGGATCCCGGTTCGAGCCCCCGGCTCCCCACCTGCAGGGGAGTCGCTTCCCAGGCGGTGAAGCAGGTCTGCAGGTGTCTGTCTGTCTCTCCCCCTCTCTGTCTTCCCCTCCTCTCTCCATGTCTCTCTGTCCTATCCAACAACAACGACATCAATAACCACAACGATAATAACTACAACAAGGCCAACAGAAGGGAAGATAAATAAAAATAAAAAATGAATGATAACAATAAACTAACTAAATACATTTATTAAGACTCCCCCCCTCCCCCCCCCCCCCCCCCGCTACCGGCGTTATCGCGAGGCTTCATGCCCGCGCGACTCCGGGGGGCCGCGGCGGGAGGGGACGTGGTCTGCGGGGCTCCCCCGCGTTGTCTGCGAACCCCACAGCCCCGCCGAGCGAGTGTGGCCGTGCCCGAGACGCCCTCCGCCTCCGGATGCAGCCCGCGACCGTGCCGGCGCGGAGAACCCGCCGCAGACCGCCGACGGCCGCGAACCCGGGGCGCCGCACACCGCACGCCGGCCGGGCCGGGCCGGGCCGGGCCGGGGCGGGGCGGGGGAGCTGCAGCCCCGAGGGACGGAGCCCGGGGCCCCCAGCCGGCCCCAGGGGCCCCCCGCGCCCCGCACTCACCTCGGCCTGCTCGGCGCCCTGCGGATGCCCACCCGGCGCCGGGACACCCGAGCGGGGCGCTCGCCGCGCTGGGAGATGCTGCCGCCCGGTTTCCATGGAAACAGAGCGGCGCGGAGGCTCAGGGCGCCTGCGCGCGCGCGCGCGCGGGGCATGCTGGGAAGTGTGGTTTCTCCGCGGCGCGCCGGCTGCGGGAAGAACGGACGCAAGGTGGCGCCCGAGCGTCGCGCTGCCTCTGCGGCACCGGCATGCCCGTCCGGCCGCCGCTTTGCCCGACGCTGAGGGCGTGGGAGAGGCCGCCGGTGCCTGGCGGGCGGCTGGGTCTGAGCCCTTCCCGACGCCGACTCGACCCCAGAGAACCCGGATCCGGAACCCAGGACCCGGACCCCGGACCCTGAACTCTGGAACCCGGACCGGTAACCTGCAACTCGGACCCGGAACCTAGAACCTGGACCCCGGACCCTGGACTCTGGAACCCGGACCGGTAACCTGCAACTCGGACCCGGAACCTAGAACCTGGACCCCGGACCCTGGACTCTGGAACCCGGACCGGTAACCTGCAACTCGGACCCGGAACCTAGAACCTGGACCCCGGACCCTGGACTCTGGAACCCGGACCGGTAACCTGCAACTCGGACCCGGACCCTGGAACCCAGACCATTAATCTGTAACTCAGACCCAGAACCTGGAACTGGACCCCGGACCCTGAACTCTGGAACCCGGACCGGTAACCTGCAACTCGGACCCGGAACCTAGAACCTGGACCCCGGACGCTGGAACCCAGACCATTAATCTGTAACTCGGACCCAGAACCTGGAACTGGACCCCGGACCCTGAATTCTGGAACCTAGACAGCTAACCTGTAACTCGGACCCGGAACCTGGAACCCAGACAATTAATCTGTAACTCGGACCCAGAACCTAGAACTGGAACCTGGACCCTGGAACCCAGACTGTTAATCTGTAACTCGGACCTAGAACCTGGAACTGGAACCCGGACCCTGGACTCTGGAATCCAGACCGGTAACCTGCAACTCGGACCCGGACCCTGGAACCCGGACCATTAATCTGTAACTCAGACCCAGAACCTGGAACTGGACCCCGGACCCTGAACTCTGGAACCTAGACAGGTAACCTGTAACTCGGACCCGGAACCTGGACCCTGGAACCCTGACCATTAATCTGTAACTCAGACCCAGAACCTGGAACCGAGAACTGGAACCCGCATCCTGGAACCCAGACTGGTAACCTGTAACTCAGACCCGGAACCTGGACCCCGGGCCCTGGAACCCAGACTGATAACCTGTAACTCGGACCTGGAACCTAGACCCTGGAACTGGAACCTGGACCCCCGGATGCTGGAACCCAGGCCAGTAACCTATAATCCAGAACCTGGACCGCGGACATTGGAACCCAGACTGGTAATCTGTAACTCAGACCAGGAACCTGGAACCTGAAACCCGGGCTCCAACCTTGGAACCCAGACCGGTAACCTGTAACTCGGACCTGGAACCTGGACTTGGACCCTGGACCCAGATTTGGACCCTGGAACCAGTACTCAGACTCAGAAACCCAGACCCCAAACCCTGGAATCTGAATCCTGAACTCTGGAACCCAGACCCTGGAACTCGGACCCTGAACCCTGGAACCTGGACCCCAGACTCTGGAACCCAGACCCTGAGCCTTGGAACCCAGACCCTGGCACCTGGATCCAGAACCCTGGGACCCGGACTCCAGGCCTGGTGTCCCGCAAGGTTGTGAACTCAACACCCTGACCGCCAGCTCCCACCACCCGCCTTCCCGAGCCAGCCTGTGGGCTGAGGACCCAGAGACCAGGACTCCCATTCTCTCTCCTGCCCTTTCCCCCTCTGGGGGTGTCATGAGATGGACGGCCAAGTGTGGGCTGGGCAGCTTCCTGGAGGGTGTGTGTGTGTGTGTGTGCAGCTGTCAGCAGCCCAGGGGTCCCTCACTGGCCGACAGCCGCTCAAATAAGTGCCGGACCCCATAATGTAGAAGCGTGGTGACCCAAGAAACAAGGCAGAAGGGACCAAGAGCATTCTGGGGAAAGCACACACTTCACCGAGAGCAAGGCCTGGCTTTGAGCCCCTAGCACCCCATGGGAGCAGCTACCCCAGGGGGAGCCTCCTGAAAGGTGGGGTGGGGCTGTGGCGTCTCTCCTCTCCTCTCTATCTGAAATGAAAGGGAGAAAGTGCACCAGAGTGGTAGAACTGTGCAGGAGTGTGTGCGCACTCTCTCTCTGTCTCTCTCTGTCTCTCTCTCTCTCTCTCTCTCTCTCACACACACACACACACGCACACACACACACCTGGCAGGTTTTTTTTTTTTTTTAAAGTGTGACGGGAGATAGCAGTAACGGTTATGCAAGGAGACTTTCATGCCTGAGGCTCCAGAGTCCCAGGTTCAATGTCCCACACCACCATAAATCAGAGCTGAGCAGTGCGCTGGTAAAAAAATAAATAAATAAATAAATAAATAAATAAATAAATAAATAAATAAATAAAAGGCTGGAGACAGCATGATGGTCCTGCAAAACCTTTCGTGCCTGGAATCTTGAGGTCCTGGGTTCAATCCCCTTGACCCACCATAAGCCAAAGCTGAGCAGGGCTCTAGGAAGAACAAACAAATGACCAGTTCCTATGACTCTCCAGTGGGCGGAGAACTTGCAGGTCTAGTCAGGGAATATGACCTTCCAGGAGGGAGTGTAACCTCTGATTTTCACCTCTCTCAGATTCTAGATCATGGGCTGGGGAAACTTTCTTTCCTGCCTGAAGCTTCTGAGGTCCCAGATTCAGTGTCCAACACCACCATCAGCCAGAGCTGAGAAGGGCTTTGGTAAAGAAAGACAACCCACAGATAAGGAGCTAGGTATCTCACCAGGTAGGGTGCAGGCCTTGCCCTGAGTACACCTAAGTTCAAGCCCATAGCACTGGGAGAAGCGCTGGGACTGCAGTGTCTGTCTTTCCCTCTCTGTAAGGGGGAAGGGGGTGGCCAGAGAAGTGTGAAATCATGCATGTTCAAGACCCTGCCACACCACCAAAAAAACCAGATTGAGAGTCTATACTCCACCTTGCGACCCCAGGCATGCCACCCCCAGACAGACAGGCGTGATTTCTCCTCTGCAAAGCACGTACAGGCTGAGTTCCAGCCAGGGAGAGGGAAGAGACGGGCTGCTGAAATATGTAACAGGGCAGGGGAGCGGGGATTTCCCTTTGTGAGGTCTGGTCCCTTTGTGAGAGTCAAGACGGAGAAATCCTGTCTCAGCCCTGGTGCTGGTGCTGCGGGGTTCGTTAGAGCAGCGCTGGGAGTCCCGCCAGGGCCGCCGTCCTTCACAGCGGGCAGGAGAAGGCGAGAGGTGGAGCCATCCATCACTCCCCTTGAACACTAGCATGAGGAAGGGAGGCCGAGCAGGAGGTGAGGCTGCAGCAAGGCCTTTCCTGGCAGCCCAGGGCCGCGATCGCGTGCGTGCATCGCAGCAGGAAGCAGACCAAAGTGTGTGCCTGAGCTAGCGCCCGGTGTCCCAAAGGAACCTCCACTCCTGGAACAAGCTTGGGCCTGTCCACCGGCTGAGGGCCTCTGCTTTCTCCCAGGCTACTCCCTACAGCCCTCCGTCCGCACGCAGCCCAGCACCTGCCAACGGTGGAGTCTGGCCAACATTTACCCAGGCTCGGCCCCAGCTCTCTCCCCACTCCTCCTCCAGCCCCTCCCAGGCACACCACTAACCTGCCCGATCACCTGGGCACCCTGATACCAGAAGGGGTGAATGGGTGGCGAGAGGCCGTGACAGGAGCGTTGTAAGAAAGTGCCTTTTATTTCCAAGTACAAAGCCAGGCTGTCGGGATGCTGAAAAGTGCTGGCGAGAGGTCACGGGAGACAAAACCAAGACCCTTTAGCCCGTGCCCATGCCCCTGCCCCTGCCCTGGGGCGGCAGCGAAAGACTGGGGCCAGTCTGAGGGTATCGGGAGCCCACCTGGCAGCCCCCCTGGACTTGGCACCAAACACTGAGGCAACTCTTTGCTCTGGGGGTGGGGGGCAAGAGGCAGTGTCACTTTGGCCTGAGGCCCCAGGAGCTGGGGAGGGCAGAGGGAGGCTGGGGGTGGGGCAGCAGGGGAGAATGAGGCCAGGGTGCCGTCAGCCCCAGACCCTCTCCAGTCTCTGTGACAGAGAAAGTCTTGAGCCCTTGGATAAGTGGATGCGGGTCTGAGGCTTAAGGCTGGAACGCGCAAGGCTGTAGTGTGTGTGTCTGCGTGTGTGTGTGTGTGTATGGGGGGCTGACAGAATCCAGGGGTGCTCAGTCTAGAAGCACCAATCTGGATGGGGTGGTCTCAGGCCCCACCCTCCTCCGTGCCACCCTCCATGCCGGCCTGCCTCACCACCTTCCGGAGCCTGGAAGTGGAGACGCCACCTGCCCCGCCTTGGCCCTGCTCCTGCTCGCGGAAGGCCCGGGTCCTGCTGGCCACCAGGGCGGCGCTGTTGAGCGCGACCACAGACTGGCGGGACTTCAGGGCCGGCCAAGGCCCCTTGCGTGGCTGCCGGCCACACTTGGCCTGGGTGGGCAGAGGGAGGGTCTGGGGAGGGCTTCCATCTGAAGGCTCGCTGGAGAAAACCTTGGCCGGGTGAGAGGAGGGAGGAGCGTCAGGGAAGTCTCTCCGCAGAGTGTTCATTGACTGACTAGAGAAAAGTGGAGCAACCCTTGGGCCACAGTGTCCCCTCCCTCCTCACCGCCTCAGCTCCCCAGCCCTCACGCTGACTCCTTGGCCCCCCAGTAACCCCCTCAGCTCCTGGAGGCCCTTCCTTCATCTGGGCTAAGAGCTCTGGGCGGAAGCTGGGCCTTGACCAGGCTACCCCAGAGGGGCCTTTATGAAAGCCTACAGCCCTCCATCAACCACCCATCTCTCCCTTCCTCCCATACCCCTGCCACCTCCTCCAGGAAGCCTCTGGAATACTCCCTTCTATGGGAAAAGTCCTCCCCCTTGGAGCCCGCCTTGGTCTCCAGTCCCATGGTGGAGAGTGTCCTGCTGGGGCTGCTTCTCAGGGGGCCCATACGGATGCCTGCCCCCCCCAGCTGCCCCCACCTCTCATGGGGCAGCCCCAGCCTGTTCAGCTCTGATGGGACTAAAGGAAGCCCCAAGGTCTGTGTCTGTGCTCAGGTGCCCATGTGGCAGCTGAAATCCAAGGTTCCCCGTTTCCTCTGCCCTATGCCCCCTCCCTTCCAGCCCCCTCCAGCTGTTGCCCGGGCCCCTCCGGAGCCCCCTCACCTCTGGCAGGTTGCTGGCCTCAGGGTCACTCTCCAGCTCCAAGGGGGGCTCCAGGAGGCTGATGGACCTCATGACCCCACGGAGGTTGATCCGGGGCCGGGACCCTGGCTCCTCTTGGGGAGCTGTCTGGCTCTCCTCCAGCTCCACGGCCTTCGCCTCCCCAGTGTCCCCTGGTTCTGGGGGAGGAGGCGGCAGCAGTGCAGAGACCTCGGGGGCCAGGGGCTCCTCAGGGGAGGCGGCCCCCACTTTCTGCTCCCAGACTTGGCTCTGCCGGCTGTGAGGGGAGAGCCGGAGTCAGCCCAGGGCACCCCCCCCCCCCCGCCCCAGTCACTCCCCCCTACCCAGGGCGCTCCATGCCTGGCTGTCAGGATGCCCTGGTAGGTCTGCAGCTGGCGCAGGAAGCCAGGGTTGGGCCGCACCACCGGCCTGCGCTCCTGCACGTGCCGCTGCGCCTGCTCCAGGCTCCAGCCGTACTGCTTCATGGCGTAGGCCACCACCGTGGCCGCCGAGCGGCTCACGCCCATCTTGCAGTGGACCAGCACCCGAGTGCCCTGCGCTCTATAGAGGGGGTGGTAGGGGAGAGCCGATTAGAGGGCATGGGGGGGAGGGCCAGGGGAGGGAGTGGGGAGGCTTAGAAGAGGGCATGGGGGGGTCAGGAGGGAATGGAGGATGGTCAAGAGGGGATGGGGAGGGTCAAGAGGGAATGGGGGGAGGGCCAACAAGGAATGGGAGAGGCTCATCTGAGAGGGCACAAGAGGATGGGGCAGTGACCTCGCCGCCTCCACAAATCGGTGTGTCTCTTTCCAGCAGGGCAACAGCTGGGCGGCCTCGTCGTCCCACACACGCACGTTGTGGTAGATGAAGCGCTCTGGGAAGAAGTTGTCGATCTCTCGGGCCATGTTGAGGATGTGGCTGACCCTGAGGCAGAGGACCAGGGCGGGGGGGGGGGGGTCCCCAGGGCCCATTAGTTCTGGTCACAAAGTCCAATGAGGGGAACCCAGTTACAGCCGAAGAGGGTGACTGTGGGCCCTGAGACTCCCCTACCCAGGGAGCCTGGCGAGGTGCCCAGGGGAGGGTGGCACTGAGGGGAGCGCCCAGGGCACCACTTCTGCAGCCAGGAGGGGACGCACTGGCTAGCGCTCTGGACTTAGAAGCATGAGGTTTGATCCCCAGCATCACATGTACCAGAGTGACGTTCTGTTTGTCCCACTCTTTTGCTGTTAAAAACGTTACTATTGGGAGTCGGGCGGTAGCGCAGCAGGTTAAGCACAGGTGGCACAAAGCACAAGGAGCCGTGTAAGGATCCCGGTTCGAGCCCCCGGCTCCCCACCTGCAGGGGAGTCACTTCACAGGCGGTGAAGCAGGTCTGCAGGTGTCTGTCTTTCTCTCCCCCTCTCTGTCTTCCCCTCCTCTCTCCATTTCTTTCTGTCCTATCCAACAACGACAACAACAATAATAACTACAGCAATAAAACAACATGGGGAACAAAAGGGAATAAATAAATTAAATATTTAAAAAATTACTATTTAGTGGTCCGGGAGGTGGCACAGTGATAAAGCTTTGGACTCTCAAGCATGAGGTCCCGAGTTCAATCCCTGGCAGCACACATGCCAGAGTGATGTCTGGTTCTTTCTCCGCTATCTTTCTCATAAATAAATAAATAAATAAATAAAAATTACTATTTAAAGAATTGTTTAGTGGTCCAGGAGGTGGCTCAGTGGATAAAGCACTGGACTCGCAAGCATGAAGTCCCAAGTTCAATGCCCGGCAGCACGTGTACCAGAGTGATGTCTGGTTCTCTCTCTCTCTCTCTCTCCTCCTTTCTTACAAATAAATAAATTATTAAAAAAGAACTGCTTACTTGTATTCATTTGTTTATTGGACAGAGACAGAGAGAAGTCAAGAGGGAAGAGAGAGACAGAAAGGGAGAGAACACCTGCAGCCCTGCTTCAGCACTCACGAAGCTTTCCCTCTGCAGGTGGGGACTGGGGCTTGAACTGTAATGTGCACTCAACCAGGTGCTCTACCGTTGGGCCCCCAAATATTCTGTTATATTTAAAATATTTTATTATATTTAAAATATGTTATTATATTTAAAATATTTTATTTTGGGGCTGGGTGGTGGCGCAACTGGTTGAGTGCACATATTATAATGTGCAAGGACCCAGGTTCAAGTCCCCAGTCCCCACCTGCAGGGGGAAAGCTTCACAAGTGGCATAAGGACCCTGGTTCGAGCCCCCAGCTCCCCACCTGCAGGGGAGCCACTTCACAGGCGGTGAAGCAGGTGTGCAGGTGTCTGTCTTTCTCTCCCCCTCTCTGTCTTCCCTCCTCTCTCTATTTCTCTCTGTCCTATCCAACAACGACGCATCAATAACAACAATTTAAAAAAGATTTTATTTATTATTGAGATGGGGGAGAGACAAAGAACTAGAGCGTCACTCTGCTACATGTGCTGCTGGGGGTTGAACTCAGGACCTCGTGCTTAAGAGTCCAACACTTTATGCACTGTGCCACCTCCCAGATCAAAATTATTTTATTTTAATTTTTTATTATTTATTTTCCCTTTTGTTGCCCTTATTGCTTTTTTAATTGTTGTAGCTCTTATTGTTGTTGTTATTGATGTCATTGTTGTTGGCTAGGACAGAGAGAAATGGAGAGAGGAGGGGAAGACAGAGAGGGGGAGAGAAAGACAGACACCTGCAGACCTGCTTCACCACCTGGGAAGCGACTCCCCTGCAGGTGGGGAGCCGGGGGCTCGAACTCGGATCCTTACGCCGGTCCTTGCGCTTCGCACCATGTGCGCTTAACCCGCTGTGCTACCTCCCAACCCCCACTCATTTTATTTTTATTTTTTATATTTATTTATTCATTCATGACCTTTTGTTGCCCTGGTTGCTTTACTGTTGTAGTTATTGATGTTGTTGTTGTTGTTGGATAGGACAGAGAGAAACGGAAAGAGGAGGGGAAGACAGAGAGGGAGAGAAACAATCCCCTGCAGGTGGGGAGCCGGGGGCTCAAACCGGGATCCTTACGCCGGTCCTTGCGCTTTGCGCCATGTGCGCTTAACCTGCTGCGCTACCGCCCGACTCCCAATAATTTTATTTTATTGCAACCAGGGCTATTGCTGGGGCTCAGTGCTGGCACTACAAATCCACTGTTCCATGTAACACTCTTTTCTTTTCTTTTATAAAAAATATATTTAAATTTCTTTATTATCTTTATTTATTGGACAAAGACAGCCAGAAATTGAGAGGGAAGGGGGTGAGAGAGATGGGGAAAGACACCTGCAGCCCTGCTTCACCACTTGTGAAGCTTTCCCCCTGCAGGTATGAACCAGGAGCTTGACCCCGGGTTCTTGTCCACTGTAACCACCAGGTGCGCCACCATCCGGCCCCATTTCTTTCTTTCTATTATACTTTATAGGACAGAGCAATTGAGAGGGGATGGAAGATAGGGAGAGAGAAAGAGAAACCTCCAGACCTGCTTAGTCCCTCGTGAAGTGCCCCTTGGAGGTGGGGAGTGGGGGCTCGAACCTGGGTTCTTGCACATGGTACTATGTGTGCTTAACTGAGTGCACCACTGCCTGACCCCCAAAAGTTTTTAATTTTTTAAAAAGATTTTATTTATTTATTAATGAGAAACATAGGAGGAGAGCGAAAGAACCAGACATCACCCTGGTACATGTGCTGCCGGGATTGAACTCAGGACCTCATGCTTGAGAGTCTCATGCTTTATCCACTGCGCCACCTCCCAGACCGCTTTTTTTTTTAAAAAAGAATTTATTTATTTATTAATGATAAAGACAGGAGGAGAGAGAGAGAGAGAGAGAAAGAACCAGACATCACTCTGGTACATGTGCTGCCGGGGACTGAACTCAAGACCTCATGTTTGAGAGTCTGAAGTTTTATCCTTTGCGCCACCTCCTGGACCACGAGTTTTTAAATTTTTATTCATTGATTAATTTATTGATTGGATAGAGACAGAGTAATCAAGAGATAAGGGGGAGATAGAGAGGGAAAGAGACAGAGAGACACCTGCAGCCCTGCTTCACCACTTGTGAAGCTTCCCTGCTGCAGCTGGGGTCTGGGGGTTTGAACCCAGTTCCTTGAGCATGGTAACAGGTATGCACTACCAGGCGTGCCATCAGCTGGCTCCCATTATTTTTTTTTAAAAAAATTAATTAATTTGTGCCGGGAGGTGGCGCAGTGATAAAGCTTTGGACTCTCAAGCATGAGGTTCTGAGTTCGATCCCTGGCAGCACATGTGCCAGAGTGATGTCTGGTTCTTTCTCTCCTCCTATCTTTCTCATAAATAAATACAATCTTTAAAAAATTAATTTATTAGGGAGTTGGGCAGTGGCATGGCGGGTTAAGCGCACGTGGCGCAAAGCGCAAGGACCGGCATAACGATCCCGGTTCGAGACCCCGGCTCCCCACCTGCAGGGGAGTTGCTTTAAAAGTGGTGAAGCAGGGCTGCAGGTGTCTGTCTTTCTCTCCCTCTCTCTGTCTTCCCCTCCTCTCTCCATTTCCCATCCAACAACAATGACATCAATAACAACAACAATCCCCACCTGCAGGGGGAAAGCTTTGCGAGTGGTGAAGCAGGGCTGCAGGTGTCTATCTCCTCCTTCCCTCTCGATTTCTGGCTGTTTCTATCCAACAAATAAAGATAATAATAAAAAAATAACCACAACAATGTTAAACAACAAGGGTAACAAAAGGGAAAATAAATAAATATTAAAAAATTAATTTATTTATTATTCATTTATTTTTTTTTTTTACCAGAGCACTGCTTAGCTCTGGCTTATGGTGGTGCAAGGGATGGAACCTGGGACTTTGCAGCCTCAGGCATGAGAGTCTGTTTGAATTTGTTTTAACTTTTATTGAGAGATACTGAGAGAAAGATACACACAGAGAGAGGCTAGAGCACTGCTCAGCTTTGGGGATTGAACCTGAGACCTTTGGTGACTCAGGCATGAAAGTCTTTTTGCATAACCATTATGCTGTCTCCCTAAAATCGATAACTTTTTATTTTATTTTAAATTTTATTTTATTATCTTTATTTATTTATTGGACAGACAGAGCCAGAAGTTGAGAGGGAAGGGCATGATAGAGAGGGAGAGAGACAGAGACGCCTGCAGCCCTGCTTCACCACTTGTGAGCTTTCCCTCTGCAGGTGGGGACTGGGGGCTCGAGCCCTGGGTCCTACTGCATTGTAACAGCACTCAACCAGGTGCACCACCTCCCAGCCTTGATAACTTTTTTTTAATTAAAAGAGAACCACTTTGTGGTCCTGGAGGTGGCACAGCGGATAAAGCATTGGACTCTCAAGCATGAGTTCAATGCCTGGCAGCACATGTACCAGAGTGACGTCTGGTTCTTTCTCTCTCCCTGTCTTTTTCATTAATAAATAAATAAAATCTGTTAAAAAAAAAAAAACAGAGAGAGAGAGAGAGAACCACTTCTGAGAGTTAGTCTGTAGCAGCAGGGTAGGAAGCAGGGCTGTGACTGGCAGTGACAGGCTGGGAGACAGGCCCAGAGGAGGGGAGGCAGAGAGGGGTGTGGTCCTGGCAGGGGGCTACCTGTTTCTCTGCAGCTCCTCCAGGTTGGCTGCATTCCACTCGGAGCCCTGTGGACAGACAGACAGACAGACAGATGGGCAGGAGGCTCTCCCCACCCTGCAGTGGTGCTCCCGCCTCCCTCCCCCGTTCTCTCACCAGGTAGAGGTGCGGAAAGATCATGGACGCACGGTCACGCTGCGCCATGAGCAGAAGCATCTGGTTGTCGATGAAGTCACGGGACCGTTGCAGCGGGTAGCCCAGGCGCCGCTCCAGGGCCTGGCGGATCTGTGGGCAGGGCACAGGCTCAGGGGGGCCCGGGGGAGGACAGCCCTGCCGGCCCCTGGCACTCTGCCCACCTCTTTAGAAGTGACGCTGTCCAGGTCGCTGACCTCCAGCACCTCCCACAGCCCAGCACGGATGGCCTCCTCCATCTGCTCCTGCTCAGAGGGCCTGGGAGCCAGCAGAGCCATCAGGGCACAGCCAGCCCACCCCCCGGGGGACCCAGACCTGCCCCCCTCGCCTCCCACACTGACCGGCCGGGCTCGGTGCTGGGCGGCCGCAGGGACTCCAGGTCAGCCATGGCCGTCCACTCGTTGAGGCAGCTCCGGTTGGAGCTCAGCTGGTCCTGGTAGTGGCCAGCCCAGGTGAGGGCGCTGCCTCCGGGCACAAGCCCACTGCCCAGAGCGGCCTCGCAGGCCTGGTGCAGCACCTGCAGCGTGGCCCTGGGGCCGAGAGAGAGTGGGTGACGCTGCCTCCCTGCTGCCCCTGCCCAGCAGCCAGGCCAAGCTGGGGGAGGGAGGCCCTTACCACATGGTCTGGATGGAGATGGGCTTGAAGATCCGGCTCTGCCCTCCGGAAGTCACACTGAAGCCCCTGCAAGGGACCAGGAGGGGACAGGTCCTGAGAGCCCCACCCGCAGCGCAGGCCACCCTGGGAAGCCTCCCCTCAGAACATGTGCAAACCACCCAAGCATCCAATGAGACTCATTTCAGAGGCCTGAGGGTGGCACAGGGGTGAGAGCTTTGGACTCTCAAGAATGAAGTCCGAGTTCAAGTCCCAGCACTGCATGTGCCAGAGTGATGCTCTGGTTTCCTTTCTCTCATGCTAATAAAGGAATACATGGGACAGGGACAGACAGCATAATGGTTATGCAAAGAAACTCTCAAGCCTGAGGCTCTGAAGTCCTGGGTTGAACTCCATCACCACCGTAAGCCAGAGCTAAGCAGTGCCCTGGTTAAAGAAAAAAAAAGAGGAAGGGAGTTGGCCAGTAGCGCAGCTGGTTAAGCGCAAAGCGCAAGGACCGGCATAAGGATCCCGGTTCGAGCCCCCGGCTCCCCACCTGCAGGGGAGTCACTTCACAGGCGGTGAAGCAGGTCTGCAGGTGTCTATCTTTCTCTCTCCCTCTCTGTCTTCCCCTCCTCACTCCATTTCTTTCTGTCCTAGCTAACAACAACAACATCAATAACAACAACAACTACAACAACAATAAAAAAAAAACAAGGGCAACAAAAGGGAAAATAAATAAGTATATATAAAAAATTTAAAAAGGAATATTTTAAATTATATTTTTATTTATTAGAGAGAGAGAGAAGCCGAAGCATCACTCCGGACCTCGTTTTGAGAATTTACGCCCCCAAGACTACAATATTTCCTTTTTTAATAAACATTTTTAAAATTTTATTTATTGGATAGAGACAGCCATAAATCGAGAGGAAGAAGGGAGATAGACAAGGAGAAAGACAGAGAGACACCTGCAACCCTGCTTCACCACTTGCAAAGCTTTCCCCCTGCAGGTGGGGACTGGGGGCTTGAACCCGGGTCCTTGTGCACTGTAATATGTGTGCTCAACCAGGTGCGCCACCACCCGGCCCTCTAATAAATATTTTTTTATATTTTATTTTATTTTATTATTATTATTTTTTAACCAGAGCACTGTTCAGCTCTGACTTATGGTGGTGCAGAGGATTGAACCTGGGGACTTTGGAGCCTCAGGCATGAAAGTCTCTTTGCATAACCATTATGCTGTCTACCCCTGCCCAATTTTATTCTTTTTTAAGATTTTAAAATTTTATTTATTAATGAGAAAGACAGGAGGAGAGAGAGAGAGAGAGAGAGAGAGAGAGAAAGAACCAGACATTATTCTGGTACATGTGCTGCCAGGGACTGAACTCAAGACGTCATGCTTGAGAATCCATTGCTTTATCCATTGCACCACCTCCCAGACCACTACAACAAATCTCCAATAGGCAAAGACTCATTTTCCTCACATTGGTGGCTGAGGCCCAGAGAAGCTAGGTAACACATAGGAAATATGTAGCAGGACAGGGAGGCCCCAGTTCCAGTCCCCTGGTCACATGGTGTCCCCTCCCAGACATCACGCTCCGGCCGCCCTCTCCTTACCCATCTCCATCAAGGTACACCTGGGTGTCACTCCAGAGAGGCAGGACTAGGCCCAGTGTACAGCTAGGGGATCTGGCAGGGGCAGAGGGAGAATTGTTGTCCCCCAGCTCCTGACTTCTATCCCCTTCCTCCCTCCCCCTTCCTCCTCCTCCTCCTCCTCCTCTCCCACCTGCTGTCCGGGAAGTCTACCCCCAGGAGCACCGTTTCATCCTGGCTGTCGCTGGGGGAGACCACCAGCAGGTAGCGGAGCCTTGGGGGTCGGGCTGCCTCCAGCTGGGCTGCCTGGGGGAGGTGGAGGAAGCCCAGGGTCAGCACACCCCTGGGCCTAGCACAGCTAGACCCACAGCCTGCTCCGGCCACCCCCACCCCAAAGCCCAGATCAGGCCAGAGCACCCAACCCCATGGTTCCCAACTTTGTAATTTCGTGAGTCTGCAAAGTGTTAATTATTAAGGGTTTTCCAGTGTAGCAAGAAGGAAGGATAGATACAGACGGCCCAGTTTTTGTGTTCAGAGTTGGGGCCTTGTGTACGTGTGAGTTCACTGCCCCTGCTGCTTCTCATTCAGAGGTAGCGAGATAAAGAAAGAGACACCACGACACCTGAGCTTCTTCTGGTGCTGTTATCACCTCTCTTGCAGCGCCAGGGCTCAACGCTGGGTCATGTGCACACCAGTGCAGGCAGTCTTCCTGCAAGCTATCCCTCCTGCCCTCGCAAGGTTTTTAGAAACCCTTTCAGTCGCCAGTACCATCATTTCATTCGGTAAATGTTTCTCACCAAGGAAGCACTCACGATAGGAACCCCCCCCCCCAGGACTCATTCAGCCTCCCTAAAGACCCCAAGCTGTGGCCCTGCTACACTGTGATTGTCACATGTGCATCTGGAGCACCTTGAATCTGATGGGTCCACGGGCTCAAGCGGGGCAGATGCCCAGTCTGGGGGCCCCCTACCCCCAAACACTCTGGCCCTGCTCAGGCCTCACCAGACGGATGTCGTCCTGCGGCCTCAGTAGCTGCACCATGAGGCGCAGGTGCCGGCTCTGCTCCTGCTCCTGCTCCTGCTCCTGCAGGCCGTGCTCCCCCGGCTCTGCGTCCTTCTGCTCCCCGGGCTCCGAGTCCAGCTGGGCACCAGGGGGCTGGTCCTCACCCAGGGGTGCCCCCGCTGGCTCGGGGCCGGCCTCCGCCACATCTCCCTCGTCCCCGCTGTCCTGCAGACCCAGGACCGTGCCTCGGAGCACGGCAAAGCTCTGCCTAGTTGGATAGAACGGGGGTGGGGGGGTGTCTGGCCTGTCCCTGTGGGTCAGGGGGTCTGGGGGAGAGGCCTGAGCATGCTGCCACCATCCTCAGAGACCCCTTCCCTACTCTGTGATTCCCCCAGCAATTCTGCCAAGTCAGGCAGGTGCCCCCCACTTTCCACCCCACCTGCCTGACTCAGCAAAGTATGGCCACTCAGTCCCGGGGGGGGGGGTGGACACCCAGGGGTCAGTCCATGGCTCTGTCATCTCATCCTGCCCTTTGGCCTGGAGCCGGGTCCAGGAGACGGCTGAAGGGGCCCCCATTGATGGGATGATGGAGGAAAGATGAAGGAATAGTGAGTGCCCCCCACCCACCGTGCCCGCAGCAACAGAGTGGTGAGCTTTGCTGGAAGCCCTGGGTGGCAGAAGCTGGGCACTGGCTGGGGCGTGTCTGCGCGTGTGCGTGGGGCTCACCTGCGCTGGAGTCGGCCTCTGCGCTTGGCCGCCCAGTCCTGCAGAGAAAGCGACCCGGGCGCGGTGGGTGAGGGGACCTGTCCGGTCTCCCCGGGCTCTCCCCGGGCTGCTGGGCGGGGCTGTGGCGTTCGGGCAGGGGAAGCGGAGCAGGTGGCCCCGCTGGGCCCCCCCAGCGCAGGCCCAGGTAGGGCAGCCGGGTGAGGGTGGGCAGGTGCGCAGCTGCCCGACGGCATGGCCCCGATTTGGGCGTCGAAGTGGGGAGGCCTTCTCAGGCTGGGCTGGCCCTTGGGGCTCAGGGTCACCCTCCACGACCTCTGCCAGTTTGAGACGCAGGGTGGACCCTCCCCACACCCCCGGCTCGAGGGAGTGGACGCTCCCCCGCAGCCCGCGCCCGCCCGCCGTCCAAGTCCCACGGGCAGCCAACTGCGTGGGCAGGACCCCAGACGAGCGGACTCACCGGGCGCTCCACGGGCGTGGCATGGCCACTGGCCGGGGGCGAACGACTCACGGTGACCAGGGCCATGTGGCCAGGCTGGGGGCACCGGGCGCGGCCCCCTCCGACCGCCCGCAGGACCAGGAAGGAGCGCCTGGAGCCAGCCGGCCCAAAGCTTCCTCGCCCGCGGCCCTTAAAGGGCCAGACGCGCGTCCAGCTCGCCCGCCGGACCGGCTCCCAGTGGCCGCGCCCCTCCCCTCGCGTCTCCGGCGCTGGCCCGCCCCCTCCGCCCAGGGGCGTGTCCGGAGGCGTGGCTGGGCGGGGGCGTGGCCTCCGCAGGTACGCAGCGAGGGTGCAGGGGCCAGAGGTCCGGGTCGCTGTCCTCATTGCGGGCTGGCCCCGCCCACCCTTTTGGGCCATCTGAGCTTGCCTTTGGACCTGCACCATTGTGACACCCGGCAGAAATGGGTCCCACAGCGACAGGAACAGGGGCACAGGTGCTGAAGAGCCTCACACAGTAGGCCTTAAGGGGAGGAGCACCGCAAACTTACCTGTTCTTGCTGCTCTC
Organism: Erinaceus europaeus; assembly: GCF_950295315.1. Taxonomy (NCBI): domain Eukaryota; kingdom Metazoa; phylum Chordata; class Mammalia; order Eulipotyphla; family Erinaceidae; genus Erinaceus; species Erinaceus europaeus. The sequence continues at coordinate 2,745,706 of NC_080178.1, forward strand.
TCTGCCTGAGTCACTGGGAGACAGTGGATCTCACCAGGGATCTTAGGCAGGGCTGAATGGAGGAAGTGTTTTGTCCCCTAAGTCTCTCGCTCGCCCCATGGAACATGCTGGAGTCAGGGCAAGAGCATAGGCAGGGGTGCCAGGGGCTTCTCCCAGCTGACAGAGAATAGAATCTGAAGGCCATGTTTGTCCCTGCTGGCTCCAGAAACGGGACCAGGTGGTCAGAGGAAGCAGGGTCTCCAGCAGGTGCGACAAGGCTCAGCGCACCCGGACCTGTGTTGGCTCATTTTACCCTCCTCACAGCCCTGGCTGTGGTCTTGTTTGACAACTGGGGAAACTGAGGCTGGGGTCTACAGAACCCTCCCTCAGCACCCCCAGCCCCAACCAAGCTAAGTAGGCCTGCTGCTGAAGTCTCTTTATTATCATCTTGGTCTCCAAGGCAAGCCCGCCCCCAGGGCTCCAGGCCCTACACGCAGCCGCCGACAGTTTATAAATAAATAAGTTATAAAAGCGGGTGTATGTGTGTAAGAGGGGCGCACCGGCCAGCTCCAGGGCAGGGTGCTCAGTGCTCTGTGAGGGACAGCCGAAGAATCCGCTGGAGGTCTTCTTCCTCCTGCCGCCCCCTCCGCTCCTGCTCCTCCTGCTCCCTGGAGGACAGCTCCAGGGCCAGGCGGAGCTGCTCTTCGAAGCTGGGGGGGACGGGGGTCGGGGGCATCCTCGGAAGGGATCCTGGGTCCCTGGACTCTGTGGACATCCGCAGACTTTCCTGGAGGGCCCTTTGGAGTGTGGTGGAAACAGAGCAAGCAGGCAGATGAGTAACGTAGAAGGCTGGGGCCAAGGGCAGGGGACTCGGCGGACAGGAGAGAAGAGGTGAAGGGGTCTCTCCCCACCCTTGGGTGAAGGGTAGTCTTGAAGAGGGAAGTGGGCAGGGGTCCTGGGACAGTACCTCTCTGCTGCCCACCCCCACCAACCAGGGGTTCTTGTGGCTGCCAAATCCCAGGGCAGGGTGGGACTGGGACCCCAAACCAGCTGGCGGCAGAGACTCACCGCTCCAGCTGCAGCTGCGCCTCATAAGCCGTGACTTGAGGAGCAGGGTGGGTGCTGGGCCGGGTGTTGGTTAGTGCTTCCCAGACGGTCACCTGCAGCAGTCGGGAACCTGGTCACCTCTAGCCCCGTACTGGACAGCAGACGCCTGGCCTTGGAGAACAGAAGCCCCGCCCCCGACGGCAGAGGCCCCGCCCCTGGCAGTAGAGGCCTTTCCTTAAGCGTCAACCCGACTTTGACCTAGCACGTTATGATTGGGCCCTCCTCCATCGCTATCGAACAGGCCATGGCCAGAGCGCCGCTATGTTCCACCGCTGGGGAGCCAGAGACCACCCGAACTGCCCCTGCGGCTCCAGACAGACTATGACCCACATAGTCAACGACTGCCACCTCTCCAGATTCAAAGGAGGTCTCGAAACTTGACATCAGGCTCAACCTGATGCTGTTGACTGGCTACGGAAGAAGGGCAAACGCTAGAAGAAGGGAACAGAAGCCCCGCCCCCAGCAGAGGCTTGACCTTGAACAAGAGGCCCCGCCCCTGACAGCAGAAGCCACGCCCCCCGACCGCAGAGGCCACGCCCACCTGCTCTGCCTCGGTGCCCGCGTCCAGCAGGCTCTGCTGAATGGCGAACTGCAGCAGGTCGTCGTCCTCGTCCCGCAGGGGCTCGCTGCGCTCGGCGCCCAGCACACTGTAGCCCTCGGGCACCTCGAACACCGCAGGGTCCACCTCGCATGGGAGGGGGCACCCAGGGCCTGGCCAAGGAACAGAGGCGCCGCACTGCACTCAAACCTCAGTTCAGCCCCCAGCCCCGGGGAACCTTGCTGCCCCCGACCCGCAGGGGTACCTGAAGCCGGGGGTCCGGAGCCAGGGTCCCCGGGGGTCGGCACCCACACGGAGCTCAGCGGCTCGTCGCAGCCGCACAGGTTACTGAAGGTGATGCGGGCGTTGAGCACGTGGAAAAGGGGGATCTCTGCGGGGAGACAGTCCCTGAGGCCCCCTGCCCCAAAGCAGGTGGGCAGTCCCGCTCCCCACAAACCGCCGGGCGCCCCCTGCACTCTCACCAATCTTGACTGGGAAGCCTGGTGGCAGGCGCAGGGTGATGAAGTCACGCAGTTTGGCAAAGTGGGCATTGCTGATGGCCATCAGGTCGATGATGGGTGTCACCTGGTCACCCAGGGACAGCGGGTGCTCCTCACTCAGCCACAGGGTGGCCTTGAACCTGTGCCGCAGACCACGGGACCTCACCCTTGATGCCTTCACCTTGACCTCTACTTGGCCTCTCCCAGCTGTGTCCTTGACCTGAGCTGTCCCCAGACACCCGTGAGCCCTCAGGTCAAGTCTCTAACTGCACGGGGCAGGTGGGGCTGGGCATCAGGCTTCTGCCAGGCCCAACCCTTCCTCCCCACCCACAGCTGGCCAGGGCCTCCCTCTCTGTCCCATTCTCGCTGGCACAGCCCAGGGTCAGGGCTGCCAGGTTCAGACCCAGCTCCCACACAAGCTGAGCAAGCCTCACGGTCCCCGGGGCAGTGCCGTGCCTGCCCGCAGGAGTCTAGGTGATGACAGGTCGGATCCTCCTAGCAGACAAGGTGACAGTAAGGAGTCATCTTACAGGGGAGGAAGCTGCAGGTGGGGCCAGATTCTCATGTCACAAAGGCAGGAGGTGGCAGGGCCCGGCATCTGCTACAAGCTGGCCCCGAAGACACTTGCTTGAGTCAACAGGAAACCATCCATGGGTAGTGTTGCCCATTCATTCACTCACTCATTGACTCATTCACTTACTTATTCACCTACTCAGTCCCTCACTCACTCACTTATATATTCATTCACTCATTCATTTAGCCACTCATTCATTCACTCACTCATTCAAGGTGGAATCACCAGGTCTCTTGGTGAAGCCCTGTGCAGGGTACTGAGGACCAAGCATGGACAGAGTGGTTGTGCAGGGGGTGGGGTGGGTGGGGGAGCTGAGAGTCTGGCTCAGAGGCCCAGGTGGGGTCCCCGTGCCTGGGAACGCTCCCAGCCCTCACCTCTGTACTTTGCTGGACATCTCGATGGGGCGGCCGATGTTCCGGGACTCCAGGCTGAAGTCGGGGTCAAAGTATTCCTCGGGGGAGATGGCCGTGGGGTTGGTGGGGCTGGCTGCCTGCTGCACAGAAGCCTGGGTGTAGCCCAGGCCAGGGCTGAGTACTGGGAACTGCACGCCCCCTTGGCCCCGGGCCCAGCCCCTGCTCCACCCCGACTTGGCTCACCCCGCAGTGGGAGGAGTGCTGCTGGGCCAACCCCAAGAAGGACTGGAACGGAGTCTTCCCCCCTAAGCAGAAGGGGTGCAGCCCATCAGCAGGCCGTACCAGGGCCTCCAGGTGCCCCCACCCTCACTCCTCCCTGGGGGCCTCTGGTCAGGAATGGGGGGCCTTCAGCTTGTCCCAGGCACTCAGGCCCAAGCCCAGGGGGGGGGGAACCCCACCACACTCAGGCCCAGCGGCAGGCAGGCGCACCTGGCTTTACCTTTGCTCCTCGACTTGTCCTGATCGGACAGGTGCTCCGTTCGCGTGCGTGTCACCAGCTCCACATTGGTGGCACTGTACACCTGGGGGTGTGGACAGGGGAACTGGGAGCTCAGTGCTCGTTCCCCACACTCAGCCTTTCCAGTACGGGGCCAAGATCTCAAGACCTTGCTGCCCCACAGCGGAGGGCCTGGGGATTCTTCTTGGTGCCCTGCTGGAGGCCTTGCCACAAGGAGACAGCCATTCGGTCGCCTGCGGGGGTCCCCCGGGTATGCTGGACCTCTGGGGCCTTGTCTCTTACCCCCTCCCCAGGCCCCAGGCCCTGCCTCGCCTGCCTTGGCCTCGTAGCCGCTCACAGTTTCCATCTTCTGCGACCGCCAGCCCCAGATCCCACATTTGTTTCTGAAAAAGATCAGACAGGGCAACTGTGAAGAACTGTACCACGGGCCTGGCTACACCCCCGCCCCAGCCCAACCCCTTCTGAACAGCCTTCCCTGTGACAGGGGGTGGCATTAGGGGCCAAAACGACCTAGAAAACCAAATTCTGTGGCGGCCGGCTCCTTATCTTGTCAGTGACACACACAGGGCACCTGCCGGTGAAATGGTGTGACATCTGGGATGTCCTTTCAGAGAATCTGGGGGCTCGGGGGACGGAGAGGAGGAAGGGGTAGGTGAACAAGATGGGCCCAATGTTGACAAGTGCTGACACGGTGCGGCGTGTGCGTTATATTGTTCTCTCCTTCATAAACGTGATATTTTCCACAGTGAAAGGTTAACCTGATGGCCCAGGAGGCAGTGCAGTGGCTAGAATGCTGCACTTGCAGGCATGAGGTCCAAAGTTCGATTCCTGGCAGCACATGTGCCAGAGGGATACTCTGGCTCTCTCTTTCTCTCTCTCATAAGTAAATATATCTTACTGCTATCAGGGTTACCACTGGGGCTCCGTGCCTGCACAATGAATCCACTGCTCTCTCTGGCCAACTTTTTCTTTTCATTTATGTGATAGGACAGAGAAACTGAGAGGGGGAATAGAGTGAGAGAGGCAGAGAGATACCAGCTGCTACTGCCCAGCCCCAATAAATAAATAATTTTTTTTCTTTTTTTTTGCCTCCAGAGTTATTGCCGGGGCTTGGTGCCTGCACTACGAATCCACTGCTACTTGGGGCCAATTTTTCCCCTTTTGTTGCCCTTGTTGTTTATCGTTGTTGTTGCTGTCATTGTTGGACAGGACAGAGAGAAATGGAGAGAAGAGGGCAAGACAGAGAGAGGGAAAGAAAGACAGACACCTGCAGACCTGCTTCACCACTTGTGAAGTGAACCCCTGCAGGTGGGGAGCCGGGGGCTCAAACCAGGATACCTATGCCAGTCCTTGAGCTTTGCGCCACATGTACTTAACCTGCTGCACTACCACCCAGGACCCAATAAATAAATCTTTTTGAAAAAGTAGTTAAACAGCCAGGTAGATGGTATAGTGGATAACGTTTTGGAATATTAACTGTGAGGTCCTTGTTTGACCCCTAGCATTGCAGGTACAAGACTGACATCCCCTCAGCATGCCGCCCTCTCACCTCTCGTTAATAAGATAAATAAAATTTTTAAAAAGTGACTATCTTGGGAGTTGGGCAGTAGCGCAGTGGGTTAAGTGTATGTGGCGTGAAGCACAAGGACCAGTGTAAGGATCCCGGTTCGAGCCCCCGGCTCCCCACCTGTAGGGGAGTTGCTTCACAAGTGGTGAAGCAGGTCTGCCGGTGTCTGTCTTTCTCTCCCCCTCTTTGTCTTCCCCTCCTCTCTCCATTTCTCTCTGTCCTATCCAACAATGATGACATCAATAACAACAACAATAACTACAACAGCAATAAAAAAACAAGGGCAACAAAAGGGAAAATAAATAAATAAATAAATAAAAATAAAAAAAAAGATATTTAAAAAAAGTGACTATCTCATATGAAATCATTCTTTTTTAAAAAAATATTTATTAATGAGAAATATAGGAGCAGAGAGAGAAAGAATCAGATATAACTCTGGTACATGTGCTGCCAGGGATTGAACTCAGGACCTCATGCCTGAAAGTCTAGTGCCTTAGCTACTGCGCCACCTCCTGGACCACTCAATCTTGTTTTTTAAAATATTTATTTATTCCCTTTTGTTGCCCTTATTTTATTGTTGTCGTTATTATTGTTGTGGTCACTGTTGAATAGGACAGAGAGAAATGGAGAGAGGAGGGGAAAACGGGGAGAGAAAGACAGACACCTGCAGACCTGCTTCACCGCGCCTGGGAAGCGACTCCCCTGCAGGTGGCCCCAATCTTTTTAAAACAGTAGAAACAGTGGCCTGGGAGGTGGCGCAGTGGATAGGCATTGGACTCTCAAGCATGAAGTTGTGAGTTCAATCCCCGGCAGCACATGTACCAGAGTGATGTCTGGTTCTTTCTCTCTCTCCTACTATCTTTCACATTACTAAATAAGTGACATCTCTCAAAAGAAAGAAAGAAAGGAAGAAAAAAAAAAGAACACGTGACTCAGCAGTAGTGGCTGGAGATTCCAATATCCCGCTTTCAGTAACAGACACAATGTTAGACAGAGTCGACCGAGGAAACAGGGAGTTAGAGCAACACTGTAAACCAAACTTAACCCCACCCAGTCCACCCAGTCCCAACAGAATACAGTCTTCTCAAGTGGACATGAACATATGCAGGTCATAAGAAAAAGCTCTGGGAGTGTGGATCGACCAGTCAACGCCCATGTTCAGCGGGGAAGCAATGACAGAAGCCAGACCTTCCACCTTCTGCATCTCACAATGACCCTGGGTCCATGCTCCCAGAGGGACAGAGAACGGGAAAGCTGTCAGGGGAGGGGATGGGATACGGAGTTCTGGTGGTGGGAACTGTGTGGAGTTGTCCCCCTACTGTCCTATGGTTTTGTTAATATCTCCTTTTCTAAATTAAAAAAAAAAAAACACCTCAGAGAAATGGAAGTGTCCTGTGAATCACCATTTCCTCAATAAAGTGACATTGAAGTAAAAAAAAAAAAAAATGAGGAGCCAGGCAGCGGCGCAGAGGGTTAAGCGCACATGGTGGAAAGTGCAGGGACCGGCACCAGGATCCTGGTTCAGCCCCCGGCTCCCCACCTGCAGGGTGTTCGCTTCACAGGCGGTGAAGCAGGTCTGCAGGTGTCTGTCTTCCCCTCCTCTCTCCATTTCTCTGTCCTATCCAACAGTAACAACAACGATGATAAACAAGGGCAACAAAAGGGAAAAATGAATAAATAAAGTTCATTTAAAAAATGGAAAGGATGGGAATCATATGAAATATAGTTTGTTTTTTAAACCAGAGCACTGCTCAGCTCTGGCTGATGGTGGTGCAGGGGATTGAACCTGGGACTTTGAAGCCTCAGGCATGAGAGTCTCTTTGCATAACCATGATGCTATCTACCCCTGCCCTGAAGTAGATTCTTCAAACACAAAGGAGTCAAATTATACATCAAACACAGAAAGAGGAGTTGGGGAACTCTCAGATACAGGGGGGGGGGGGGGAGTAAACAGCACCCTCCATGACTAGTGAGTCAGGGGATGAATTGGAAGGGAGAGCAGAGACCCTGAGCTGAAGGGAGTGAGGTCAAAGCTTGAAGCCCCTGCGAGTATGGGACACAGCCAAGGGCAGCGCTCAGAGGGGGCTCTGCAGCTGGACCTCACTGCAGCAAGGAGGACTGCAAGTCTTTCCCAGATACTGGGAAAGGAGGAAAGTAGTGGCTGGGGAGATAGCATCGTTTTTTTTAAGCAGACTTTCATGCCTGAGGCTCTGAGGTCCCAGGTTTATTCCCGACACCATCATAAACCAGAGCTGAGCTGGGCTCTGACAAGAAAGAGAGAGAGAGAGAGAGGAATGCAAACTAAATTCACAGACAGCATCAGGAAGGAACTAACAAATACCAGAGAGAAGGGGTGAAGGAGATAGCATCATGGTTCTGTAAAAGCTTCTCCTGCCTGAGGCTCAAAGCTCCCAGGTTCAATCCCCTGCACCACCACCGGCCCCAGCTGAGCAGGGCTCTGGCATTTCTCTTTGTATCTCTCTCACTAAAATAAAATATTTTAAAAAACAGAGTAAAAAATAATAAAATGGAAATGAGAAAAACCAATATAGAGAAAAATCAATAAAATTAAAAGCGAAATGACAATTTTTTAAGATTAAACTTTAAAAAAAATTTATTTATTTATTTATTCCCTTTTGTTGCCCTAGCTGTTTTTTTTTAATTGTTGTAGTTATTATTGTAGTTGTGACTGATGTTGTTATTGTTGGAGAGGACGGAGAGAAATGGAGAGAGGAGGGGAAGACAGAGAGGGGGAGAGAAAGACAGACACCTGCAGACCTGCTTCACCGCTTGTGAAGCGACCCCCCTGCAGGTGAGAGCCAGGGGGCTCCTACCGGGATCCTTCCCTGGTCCTTGTGCTTTGTACCACCTGTGCTTAACCCGCTGCGCTACAGCCTGACTTTTTTTTTTTTTAATTTACTAGAGCACTGCTCAACTCTGGCTTCTGGTGGTGCAGGGGACTTTGGAGCCTCAGGGATGAGAGACTTTTGCATAAGAATTATACTATCGGGAGTCGGGTGGTAGTGCAGCTGGCTAAGTGCCTGTGGCGCAAAAGTGCAAGGACCGGCATAAGGATCCGGGTTGGAGCCTCCGGCTCCCCACCTGCAGGGGAGTCGCTTCACAGGCGGTGAAGCAGGTCTGCAGGTGTCTGTCTTTCTCTCCCCCTCTCTGTCTTCCCCTCCTCTCTTCATTGCTCTCTGTCCTGTCCGACAACAGTAGCAACAATAGAAAAAATATGGCTGCCAGGAGCAGTGGATTCATAGTGCAGGCGCCGAGCCCAGCAATAACCCTGGAGACAGTAAATAAGTAAAGAAATATGTATAGGAGTTAGGTGGTGGTGTCTCCACCTGCTGGGGGAAGCGTCACAAGTGGTGAAGCAGGTCTGCAGGTGTCTCTCTGTCTCTCTCCCTCTCTTCTACTTCCCTCTAAATTTCTCTCTGCCCTATCAAATAAAAGTTAAAGAATATAAACAAAATAATAACAAAAGTCACTGCAGGAAGAGCCAGGTGATGGCACATCTGGCAAAGCACACACATGACAATGTACAAGGACCCGGGCTCAAGCCCCTTGTCCCCACCTACCAAGGGAAGCTTTGAGAGTGGTGGAGCAGGGCTGCAGGTGTCTCTCTCTCTCCTTCTCTATCCAGTAATTAATTCATTAAAGTTGTAAATTATGAAATTCACTTAAGCCCAAGGGACTCTGGGCCTTCGTTCATAAGGGTTTATATTAATAAAGGTGGAACAAAGAAAGAATTGCGGGGCTGTAGATGTGGCTCAGTGGTAAAGACAATGCCTCACATGTGTGAGGCCCTGGGTTCATCATTTAAAAGACAGAAAGACAAAAACAAATAGGAAGTCAGGAGCAGAAAAGTGATGCTTTGGCCTCTCCCTCCCTCTCTCTTTCTCCTGCATTGAAAAGAAGGGATTACAAAGGACAACTGTGCCCTAGCAAGTAAGAGAACTTAGGGTGGTAGCGCAGGTGGCGCAAAGCACAGGGACTGGTGTAAGGATCCGGGTTCGAGCCCCCGGCTCCCCACCTGCAGGGAAGTCGCTTCACAGGCGGTGAAGCAGGTCTGCAGGTGTCTGTCTGTCTCTCCCCCTCTCTGTCTTCCCCTCCTCTCTCCGTTTCTCTCTGTCCTATCCGACAACAACAATCATAACTACAACAATAAAACAACAAGGGCAACAAAAGGGAATGAATAAATAAATATTAAAAAAAAAAAAGTAGTCTGGGATGTGGCCCAGTGGATAAGGCACTGGACTCTCAAGCAAGCATGAGGTCGTGAGTCCAATCGCTGGCAGCACATGGACCACAGTGATGTCTGGTTGTTCTTCTCTCTCTCTCTCCTCCTCTTTCTCATGAATAAATAAATAAAATCTAAAAAAAAAAAAAAAAAAAGAAGAAGACAGACCATATGCAGATCCCTGCAGTAAGTGCAGAAATTAAATCAGTCATTTACTTATAAAAAGTATGTGTGAGGGGGTATATTCCAGAGTCTCTTAAATAAATAAACCCTTTCCATGTGACATTATGGCTTGAACCTGGGCTGCCTACTCTATGAGGAAGACGCCTTACCCAGTGAGCTATCTGCCCAGCTCGTAGACAAATCTTTAAAATATAGGTAAGATGGAGAGATAGCACAGTGCTTCACGGAACAGAATTTCACGCCTGAGGCTCTGAGATCCCAGGTTCACTTCCCAGCACCACCAGAAGGCAGAACTGAGCAGTCCTTGGGTCTAGAAGGAGGGAGGACGCAGGTGGCGCAAAGCGCAGGGACCGGCGTAAGGATCCCGTTTCGAGCCCCCGGCTCCCCACCTGCAGGGGAGTCTCTTCCCAGGCGGTGAAGCAGGTCTGCAGGTGTCTGTCTTTCTCTCCCCCTCTCTGTCTTCCCCTCCTCTCTCCATTTCTCTCTGTCCTATCCAACAACAATGACAACAATAATAACTACAACAATAAAACAACAAGAGCAACAAAAGGGAATAAATAAAAATAAAATACCTATTTTTTAAAAAAGAAATAGAAGGAGGGAGGAATGGGAAGAGAAGGAGGAGGAAGAGAAGGGGGGGAAAGAGAGAGGGGGAAGGGAAGAGAGTGAGAAGACTTCCTAAAAAACAGGAGGGCTGAGCAGATAGCACAGCGGTGATGCAAGACTGTTCATGTCCGAGGCAACAAAAGTCCCAGGTTCAATGCCCCACACCGCCATGAGCTAGAGCTGAGCAGGGCTCTGGGCAAAGACAGGAAGGAGGAAAACAAACAGATGAAGCCACCTCCCTGAACTGATCTTCAGAGGCGGTGTAGATGCTCCCAGCTCACCAGACTCTGTTTTTGTTGGTTTGTTTGGTAGCCACTGACAAGGCAGCCAAACTCAGAGGGCAAGGAGAGAATTCTCAGGGCTGCAGGCAGCTCACATGACCAGGCACAAGGGGCTGAATTCAGGCCTCTTGTCCCCACCTGCAGGGGGAAGCTTTATGAGCTCTAGAGCAGGGCAGCAAGTATCTCTGCTTCTCTCTGTCTCTCCTCTCTCTCTCTATTTCATCTGTCTCTACCAGAAAATAAAGAAAAAAGGGGGACGTGACATCTGAGAGCAGAGGAGACAAAGTGCAAGCACCGAGCTCCAGAGATAACCCTATCGAAAGAGGGAATGTCCAAGCGACGAAAGAGTTAACTAGGGGCCAGGTGGTGGCGCACCTGGTTGAGCGCACATATTACAGTGCAAAAGGACCCAGGTTCGAGCCCCTGGTCCCCACCTGCAGGGGGAAAGCTTCATGAGTGGTGAAGCAGGGCTGCAGGTGTTTCTCTGTCTCTCTCCCTCTCTATCTTACCCTCCCCTCTCAATTTCTGGCTGTCTCTATTCAATAAATAAATAAAGCTAATATAAAAAAATTAAAAAAAGATGTATCTTCTTTATAAATAAAAAAAAAAAAAAAAAAGAAAGAGTTAACTAGCCAAACTGCAGGGAGAGATGCTCCAGGTAAGAGAGAAGGCCTACAGAGAGGTGTGTCGCCCCCCCCCCCCCACCACCACCAGTGGCACATCCTGTCCTGACAGGTCATAAAACTTCTAAGTCCTGAACCTTTTCCCCAGACACAGCTATGCAAGGACAGATCACAGGCACTACGGTGGCCAGACCCCAGCAATGGCACAAGCCCCAACCCCTTAGCCTTGCAGCCTCTACTCTGCCATGAGCTTTCGGCTCTCAGCCTGCAGCTCCACAGAGAAGCTGGGTCTTCCCTTTGTTCAGGGCCCAGAATTCTGTTTTTTTTTTTTTGGTGCCTGCATTACAAATCCACTGCTCCTGAGGGCCATTTTCTTTTCCATTGTTGTTGCTATTGTTGTTGGATAGGACAGAGAGAAATGGAGAGAGGAGGGGAAGACAGAGAGGAGGACAGAAAGATAGACACCTGCAGACCTGCTTCAATGCTTGTGAAGCGACTGCCCTGCAGGTGGGGAGCCGGGGTCTCGATCCAGAATCTGTGTGCCAGTCCTTGCACTTCACACTATGTGCGATTAACCTGGCATGCTGCCACCTGGCACCAGGGGCCTATAATTCTTTAAAAGCAGGAGCTCTGTCTGTGGCCCATTAATGGTAATAAAGCTCATCCTGTGGCCCGGGAGGTGGCATAGCAGTCAAAGCACTGGATTCTCAAGCATGAGGTCCTGAGTTCTATCCCCTGCAGCACATGTACCAAAATGTACCAGAGTGATGTCTGGTACTTTCTCTCTCCCCTCCTATTTTTCTCACTAATAAATAAATAAAATCTAAAAAAAAAAAACAAAACTTCTTTGTTGACTCCATTGGCTGGCTCTGAATCTTGAACCCCGTAACTATATATATATATATTTTTTTTTCAATGAATCAGTAATAACATGCAAAAGAATGAGGTTGCTCTACCTCTCTCCATATGCTACTATTAATACAAGCAGTGAAGCAGGTCTGCAGGTGTCTGTCTTTCTCTCCTCCTCTCTCCGTTTCTCTCTGTCCTATCCAACAACCACATCAGTGGTAACAATAACAATGAAGATTGCAACAAGGGCAGCAGCAGCAACAACAAACCTTTCTCACTAAAATCAGGGGAAGTCTTCACGAATTTGGACCTGGCAACATATTGTTAGCTATAACCCTAAACACAACACAAGCACATGTAACACCGAAGCACATATAACACGGAAAACACGGCCAGGAAAGCAAGAGCTGCACACTGGGCTCCGTCACCACTGTGATGCCTCCGGTGTCAGAGGGCAGAATCTCAATGTCTGAGCTCCAGAGACCCCAGGTTTAATCCGGCTCCACTACAAACCAGAGCTGAGCGGTGGTCTCCCTTTCTCCTTCCCTCTCATAAAAAATTAATAATACAGCTTTACAAACAGTGCTTCAAAGGACACCGTCAAGAAAGTGCAGAGACAGGGCTAGCGAAATAGCTCGCTGGGCTGCAGACACGCTGGTCACTTGCTGGACCCCCCCCCACCCTGAGGGAGACTTTGGTGTGGCAGTGTCTTTCAGTCCCCACCCCCCCATCTGAAAACAAACAGCAAAGATAAGCTACAGAATGGGAGAAAATGCTTGCTGAGGGCCCAGCAGCGGCACACCGGTTTAAGTGCACACAGGGCAAGCACAAGGACTCCAGGTTCTGCAAGGATCCCGGTTCGAGCCCCCGGCTCCCCACCTGCAATGGGGTCACTTCACAAGCGGTGAAGCCGGTCTGCACGTGTCTATCTTCCTCTCCCCCTCTCTGTCTTCCCCTCCTCTCTCCATTTCTCTCTGTCCTATGCAACAACGACAACATCAATAACAACAACAACTACAACAATAAAACAACAAGGGTAACAAAAGGGAATAAATAAATAAATATATTTTTTAAAGTCTTTAGAAAAATGAAAAATGGCCTCCAGGAGCAGTGGCTTTTTAGTGCTGGCACCGAGCCCCAGAGATAGCCCTGGAGGCAAAACAAAAAAAAAAGAAAGAAAAAAGAAAATACTTGTGAGTCACGTACTTGATAAAGGATTTATATCTAGACATTCAGGGGCCAGAAGGCAGCCCAGTGGGTTGAGAGAACCGAGTGCAAGGACCCAGGTTCAAGTTCCCAGGCAACACAGAGGAAGCTTCACGCGTGGTGGAGCAGTGCTACAATGCTGCTTCTTCTTCTTCTTCTTCTTCTTCCTCTCTCTCTCTCTCTCTCTCTCTCTCTCCCTTTCTCTGACTCTCACCCTTTATCTAGAAGAAAGAGAAGAAGGAGGATGAGGAAGAGAACAACTTCTAGGACTCAATTACAAAAAGATAACTTTTTTTTTTTTAATGGGCAAGGATTTGAATAGACAGGCTCTCTCCCTAAAGAGCCACAAATGGCCAGTCAGCACAGGAAATGATGTCAGCATGAGTCATCAGGGAAATGCAAATCAAATCCACAAGGAGATGGTTATAATCCCAAAATAAATAAACAAAGGAACAAAAGGAAGTGCTGGTGAGAAAGAGAGCAGCTGGCCCCCTGGGGCAGCAAACAGGTAAAGGCCCATTATCACAGCGCCCGCCCAGCTCAGTCCCTGCCGGCCAGCCACCCCTGAGAAGTGGGGACACAGGCCACGGGATACCTGCTCTCAGGTGTTGACAGCGACACTGTGCAGAAACTGGCCAAAAGGTGTGATTGTCCACCGACACAGGTCCCGCCATAAAAATGAATAGTTTGAGCTCACAGTGTGCCTTGAGAACCCCATGCCATGCCGCAGGTGGGGCCAGTCCAATAGCCAAGACCGCACATTCTTAGGAAAAGTGCGGGGCAGGACAGAAAGATTTCCTTAGGCTGCCACTGCAGGGGAGTGAAGGGTAGTAACGAAAGGAAAGCAATCCTTCCTTCCTTTTTTTTCTTTTTTAAGAGAACCAGGGCATCACTTCTGCACATGTATGTGACAGCAGGGATCAAACTTGGGACCCCCATGCCTTCAAGTCTATCACTCTAGCCACTGCACCACCTCCTGGGCTTTTTTTTTTTTTTTTAATTTATTCAGATAAAGAGAGAGAGGGAGGGGGAAGGAGAGGACACAGCAGCAGAGCTTCCTCTGGTGCTGTTAGTACCTCCCATGCGGTGCCAGTATCTGACCTAAGTCACTTGTACAACAAGACGTGCAGGGCTAGCCGGCAAGCTATCTCTCCAGCTTAGACTTCTTTTTGAGGTGACAGAAATGCCCTGCAGTTGACAGTTGTGATGGCTGCACCTTGCTGGGTTTGCCACCCCCACTGAGCTGGTGCTTTGAGGAGAACTGGACGTCATTTACATGACATTTCATAGGTGTTTTTTCCTTTCATTTTTTAAATAGTTACTTATTCCCTTTGGTTGCCCTTGTTGTTTTATTGTTGTAGTTATTATTGTTGTTGTCGTTGTTGGATAGGACAGAGAGAAATGGAGAGGGGAGGGGAAGACAGAGAGGGGGAGAGAAAGACAGACACCTGCAGACCTGCTTCACCGCCTGGGAAGCGACTCCCCTGCAGGTGGGGAGCCGGGGGCTCGAACCCGGGATCCTTACGCCGGTCCTTGCACTTTGCTTGCGCTTAACCCGCTGCGCTACCGCCCGACTCCCAGGTGTTTTATATATATATATATATATATTTATTCTTTTTTGTTGCCCTTGTTTTCCTGTTGTAGTTGTTGTTGTTGATGTCATTGTTGTTGGATAGGACAGAGAGAAATGGAGAGAGGAGGGGAGACAGAGGGGGTGAGAGAAAGATGGACACCTGCAGACCTGCTTCACCGCCTGGGAAGCGACTCCCCTGCAGGTGGGGAGCTGGAGGCTGGAACCGGGATCCTTACTCCGGTCCTTGCACTTTGCTTGCGCTTAACCCGCTGCGCTACCGCCCGACTCCCAGGTGTTATATATACATATATATATATATATATATATATATATATATATATATATATATATATATATATTTATTTATTCTTTTTTGTTGCCCTTGTTTTACTGTTGTAGTTATTATAGTTATTGATGATATTGTTGTTGTTGGCTAGGACAGAGAGAAAATGGAGACAGGAGGGGGAGACAGAGGGCGGGGGAGAGAAAGACAGACACCTGCAGACCTGCTTCACCGCCTGGGAAGCGACTCCCCTGCAGGTGGGGAGCCGGGGGCTCGAACCGGGATCCTCACGCCGGTTCTTGTGCTTTGCGCCACATGCGCTTAAATAACCCACTGCGTGACCGCCGGACTCCCTGGTGTTTTTTTTAAAAGTATTTCCAGGACTGGGGGGTGGGACTGGGGGTGTGGTGTGGTCAGACACAGGCCCTGCGTGCAGGAATCCCCAAGCTCCACAGAAACAAAGCCCGGCCCCGACTCACCTCTCGAAGGCCACGTTGCGGGTGTCCAGGTGGGTGGACACGATGGGGGAGGTGAGACGGCTGGCCACGTGCTCCTCGCTGGGCCGCATGGCTGCCAGCAGCGCTTCCGGCTGGTGCCGCGCCAGGCCCAGCGTCTCCGTGTGCACCACCTGGTGGTCGTGGTCCACCTCCATCACCAGGGCGCCCTCCTCTGTGGCGGGGTGGGGTGGGGTGGGGGTGAGGGGGGAGGCCCGCCTGGGTGGCCCCACCGCCCACGGGCAGGGACCCCGGCTCACCCTGGCCCTTGAAGATGAAGCTCCTCTGGCCACGCTGCCAGGTCATGTGCTCGAAGCCCAGGAGGCTGGTGTCCACCCGCAGGCTCTCGCCCCGCTTCCACACGCGGTACACGTCGCTCGGGCACATCTTGGACACCAAGGGCACTGCGGGGCGCGCGAGGTCACCCCGCTTCTCTCCCTGGGGCCCGCCCCACCCCAGGGAGCCCCCTGGTCCCCGACTCACCCCAGCTGGTGAACTCCCACTTCATCTCCACGTAGAAATCGGGGGCCTGGGGGAGACCAGAGTGTCTGCCTGGGGCCTCTTGTCTGCAGCCCCCCTTAAGCAAGCTGTGAGGTGCTGCCGTGGCTCCACTATGCACCCCAAAACTGCAGGTCCAGGGAGTCGGGCGGTAGCGCAGCGGGTTAAGCGCAGGTGGCGCAAAGCGCCAAGGATCGGTGTAAGGATCCCGGTTCGAGCCCCCGGCTCCCCACCTGCGGGGGAGTCGCTTCACAGGCGGTGAAGCAGGTCTGCAGGTGTCTGTCTTTCTCTCCCCCTCTCTGTCTTCCCCTCCTCTCTCCATTTCTCTCTGTCCTATCCAACAACAACCACATCAATAACAACAACAATAATAACTACAGCAACAATAAAAAAAGACAACAAGGGCAACAAAAGGGAAAATAAATAAATAAAATTAAAAAAAAAAAAAGAAAGAAAAAAATATATATAAAAAAAAAAAACCAAAAAACTGCAGGTCCAGGAAAGGGGGCTCAGGGAAGACCCCGGAAAAGTGAGAGTCGTGGTGCTGGTGGGCATCTTCCCGGATTCTTCAGGGTCCCTAACAACTCTGGGTCTGCCACTAGGCTGGGGGGAGGGCGGCCAGCTGTTTCTAGGGCCCTTCGCGGTGAACCCCGCTCCCAAAAGTCCACATTCCCCAGGAGGCCCACCACTCTGTGGGTCAGTCGGAGGCAAGGACGGGGGTGGCAGAGGCCGTCCCGGCAAAGTCCCTGGACCGGGGTCTGGAGAGGCTCACTGCCCGGGGTGCCCGGAGGAGTGGCAGGGCCCACTCCCCCACCCCCCCACACCTGGCGTAGCTTATGCAGCAGCTCTGGAACGCCTGCCAGCCGCTGGGTGGCCCTCTGGTAGTCCCGGTACTGAAGCACCAACTGCACCATCTCAGGGTCCCCGGTACTGACCGCCTCCTGCAGAACTGGGAGCACCGGGCAGCTGAGCGGACCCCCGCCCCTCCGGCCCTCTCCGGCCCCTGGCCCACCCTGGTGCGTCCTACCTGCCCAGCCCTGGCCACTCTCCTTGCCCACGTTGGCATTGTGTCTCAGGAGCACTCGCACGGACTCCAGGTTCCCCAGGGACACGGCCAACTCCAGGGGGGTGCGCCCGCGGGGATCCTCTTGCTCGATGTCGTGCTGGGGGAGGGGGGGGGTCTGGGCGGGGAGCCACTGGGAAGCAGGCGGGCGGTGGCCTGGCATCCGGGCCGGGCAGGGGGCAGGCGGGAAGGGCCTGCCCAGCTCTCTGCGCTCTGCCAGGACAGGGATGGGGTGCAGAGGCTGGGGCCGGTCAGACGCAGCTGCGGCTGCCAGTGTGGAGAGTTGGGGCCGGCCTGCTCGGCTCTGGGGTGCTGTGAGGGGCGTTGGGGGGCTGGGTGCTGCGAGAAGTCGGGCGGGCGGGGAGGGCCGGGCGCTAGAGCGCAGGACAGAGGTTCGAGCCCGAGGGGCGGTTAGATGAGCTGGGCATCGGATGGGACGGGGAGGAAGGGGCGGGTGGTGGAGACCTCGGTTTGGGGGGGCCCTGCGGGCCTCACCTGGTGGCTGTGCAGCGCGGCCTCCAGCTCGCGGTGCCGGTTCGCCCAGACCAGCCGGTGCAGCGGGAAGGTGGGGCCGGGGTGGGCCATGCTGGGCCTCAGGGCCGCATCGCGGACCCGGCTGCCCGGCCCGGCCCCGGAGCTGCGCCCGAGCTGCGGCCCGCGGTCTCAGCGGCTGCGGCGGCGGCGGCGGCGGCGCAGGAGGCGGGGAGGGCGTGGTCTCGTCCGACAGGGGCGGGGCCTGTCGCGGGCGGGGCCGGAGATTGGGCGGGGTCCGGTATGGGCGGGGCCTCGCAACCATGGCAACTGCCGCCGGGCCCAGGACCCCGGGATGGGCGGGAGCCTCTCCGCCCGGCGCCACGGGGCGGCCGGCGGCGGGCAGCGGGCAGCAGCCCGGCTTGGGGTTCCCGTCGAGGGCTCAGCCTGGTCGATGGGGTGCGGGAGGCGGTCCGGAGGGCGGGGCCTGCCTGCAGCTCCCCTGCGGCCTGCAGGGGGCGCTCCCAGCCCGGCGCAACCCCTCTCGGCGAGTGCGGAAGGGGAAGGAGGGACAGGGGGCGGGGCGCCTCGGCGAGGGGCGGAGTCCTGGCCTGGGGTGGGGGTGCGGTGGGGGTGCGGGTGGGGTGCGGTGGGGGTGCTTGCTGCTCCCCCCTTTCAGTTTCCTCACGTTCCCGCCCACTCCTTGCTTTTCTCACCCCACGCCCCTGGGCTGCCTGCTGGGATCTCCCTCCTAACACACCCGCATTCCCACCCACGCCCTTTAATGCGCCAGGCTCAGGACTAAGCTCTAAGCACCTTCCCCAGGGACAGGGACCGCGTCTGGGGGTGGAGTGGAGGCAGGACTCCAGGACCCGAGCTTGTGAGCGCGGCCCTGCAGGCACCCACCGCTGGGTCCCCCGTCTTCTCAGCTAGTGTGGGCAGAGGAATCGCTTCAAAGTCTGGGCCCGCCCCCCCCCCCCCCCGCCACTACCCCACGGAACTGGGGTGCAGGGGCTGGTCGTCTTCGCCTGGTTGGGCTCCAGGAGGGCCCTCGGCGTGAGGGCCGTCACCCACTGGCCTCAAGTCTGAGTCTCTGGGCCACGAGGCCCCTTGCTTTTATTTTTTAAAAGATTTTAACTTTCATTTTTAATTTTTAAAAATATTTATTCCCTTTTGTTGCCCTTGTTTTTTACTGTTGTTGTAGTTATTATTGTTGTCGTTGTTGGATAGGACAGAGAGAATGGAAGACAGAGAGGGGGAGAGACAGACACCTGCCGACCTGCTTCACCACCTGTGAAGCGTTTTCCCCCCTGCAGGAGGGGAGACGGGGGCTCGAACCAGGGCCCTTACCCCAGTCCTTGCCCTTTGTGCCACCTGCGTTTAACCCACTGCGCTACCGCCCGACTCCCTTATTTAATTGATTTTTAATAGGACAGAAATTGAGAGGGGAGAGGGCGAGAGACGGAGAGAAACCTCTGCAGCCCTGCTTCACCACCTGTGAAGCTTTCCCCCTGCAGGTGAAGGTGGAGGGGCTTGAACCCTGGTTCTTGTGCAGTGCACTTAACCAGGTGCACCACCACCCAGTTCCCCCACACTTTTTTTTTTTTTTTTTTAAGATTCTTTATTTATGGAGGCAGGTGGAGGAAGGTAACTAGAGTCCAAGGCTTTATCGACTGTGCCACCCGTGCTCGCTGGCTGTCGTGTTTGACCTTGTTCTCTCCCGGCCAGGAGTTCCTGGGCTCTGTGGAGACATCACGCTGTAATGTCCCTGTGTCTGTAGCAGCCCAAAGGCCCCAGAGTGTCCAGAGGTCTAAAAGCAGGCCCTGTGGGTGACCCAAACCCCAATATCTCTTCACCTCAACTCCCAACAGGACTTCCCTGGTCTCTGCTGTGACATGACTCCCCACTGGCCCTCCAACTGAGTCTCCTCAGAACTCCCCCAGAGCCCCCTCAAAGGCAGGCCTCTCCCTGTGTGCACTGTCACCCTGACACCACCTTCAAGACCACATGCCAGCTCCTTTGGGGACCCTGCCGGTGCTCTGCATGGGGCAGTCAGTACGTGGGACACCTGGCCCTACTACCTCCACTCCTCCCCGACTCCATGGCACCCCCACCACCCCCTGTGCCACCTTCACCCCTGGGGGGCTGTCACTTCCCCCCCTGGGACAAGCGACTGTGTCTGCCTCCCTCCAGCCTGGCCCTGGTCACCAGGGCACCCAGCCCACATGCTTCAGACTCCACATCTGTCCCCTCCTACAGTCACCAAGTGCGCTTTGGGTCCGGGGGTGTGACATCCATACTCCCCCATCCCATTCCTGGCTCCTGGCTCCCGGCCCCCCGTGCTCCTGCCCGGCAACTCTCCCCGCACTAGGGCCACCCTCCCCGCGCCACAGCTGGGAGTCCAGCTCAAAGGTCACTTCCTCCAGGGCTCCTGGTCCCCTGGGAATCTCCACTTCACCTGCCTCCACAGGGTGGTCTGCAACGTGGACATCACCCAGGGGGCCTGTGGGGCAGGGGTCCTGCTGAGGCAAAGGGGGCTGAAGGCTCTGGGCGGGCGAGAGGCCTGGAGCTATGCCCACAGCTCAGTGCAGCCCCAAGCATGGGCGCCCCAGAGCCAAGCGGCGGCCACACCCCCTTCTGCAGTGGGCAAACGTAACCCCCTCCCCACAGGTCATGACATACAGAGTCCGGCACATTGAGCGTCAGGCACCATTTTTTATAAAAACGCATAATTTCATTTCCATTCTTTAAAATCACATTCAAAAATCGGCGAGACACCCCAGGAGCTGTGGAGATGGAAGGGGTGGGCACACCCCTCCACGGGGGGGGTGGAGGGTGGGGGCGCGACACCACACACGCAGCGCGACTGGCACAAGGGGGCATGCGGCGGGCGAGGTGGTGCCCAGCGGGCAGTGGCACTGACAGGACATGGGGGTGGATGCCCTGGAGGGCACTGACTGGCCTGGGGGGTAGGCCCGCACACCCCTCTCTCGCACCACCCAGGCCGGCCCCTCGTGGGCCTGGACGCTCAAGGCCTCTCCCAGCCTGGGGACCGGGGGCCTGCCCAGGCCGCATGGTGCAACCCCAGGTTTCTGTGGTCCCTGAGCCCAGGAGCTGGCAACAAGAGGGTGCCACTCACGGCGGTGAGCCTCCCAGCTGCCAGTGCCGCCCCAGGGGAGCCTGGGGCCATGGGGCACTTGCTCCCCAAATCAATGACCCAGGACACAGGAGCCTAAGTCATGGCGGCTCGCCCTGGGGCTGGGGGCCAGGAGGGCCCCTCTTCCACTAGACCTCCCGGGTACTGGGGGGGACACTGGCTGCCCAGTCATGCCCACAGAGCCTGAGGTGGCACAGCTGGGCGGGGCATACCCGGGAAGGGCTGGGAGGGCTGCCCTCACACCCCAGGAGCAGGTGGCCCCCAGGGGCAGGGCTGAGAGCAGCTAGTCAGCGGGGCGGGGTGGGGTGGGGGTGGTGGCAGCAGCGGGAGCCAAGGCGAGCGGGGCCCTTGCTGGGGGCCGGGCCGGGCTGGGGCCACAGGAAGTCACAATAATTACAAAATAAAACCTTTTCCGCTTGGCGGGAAAACACATAATAAAAATCCGACGAAATAAATTAGAGGTTCATAAAAGGCAGGCGGGCGGCGTTGGGCGCTCAGAGGCCGTTGGCGCTGCCCCGCTGGATGAGGGGCACCTTGCTCAGCTCCACCACGGGCGAGCGGGGCTTGTTCTTCATCTTGGGCACCCGCTGCACCAGCTGCTGGGCCTCGCGGTAGGCGTCACGCAACTCCTTCTTCCACTGCACCAGCTCGGGGTCGCTCTGGGCAGGTGCCGGGCGTCAGCGGTGGCCATGCCCACTGGGGCCGCCCCTGGGTGCCACCTCTGTCCCAGGCCACTCTGTCCCCAGCCCTGCTGACCCCCGTGGGGCTGTCCCCAAAGGTCATGGTCCCCACTGAGTCCTCGTGGACACCCCGTTTTTGCTCTGTTGCCAGTCCGCCCCTCAGGTCCAGACCTGTGTCCTCAGCTCCTTCCTTGTCCCTCACTGTCCCCAGGCCCTCTCCTGCCACCCTACTGTCTGGTCACACACACACCAGTTTCCTGTCCCAGCCCATCCCCTACCCCCACTGTCCCCAGCCCATTCCCCCCCTGCTGTCCCCAGACCCTCCCCTGTCCCCCACTGTCCCAGCCTGTCCCCCACTGTCCTCTCCCGTTCCCCACTGTCCCCAGCCCGTCCCCCCGGTCCCCAGCTTGTCCCCCACTGTCTCTTCCCCTGTCCTCCACTGTCCCAAGCCCTCCCATCATCCCCCACTGTCCCCAGTCCGTCCCCCACTGTCCCCCACCCATCCCCCGCTGTCCCCTCACGTCCCCAGCCCCTCCCCCACTGTCTCTTCCCCTGTCCCCCACTGTCCCCAGCCCCTCCCATCCCCCACTGTCTCTTCCCCTGTCCCCCACTGTCCCCAGCCCCTCCCATCGTCCCCCACTGTCCCCAGTCCGTCCCCCACTGTCCCCAGTCCGCCCCCCACTATCCCCAGCCCGTTCTCCACTGTCCTCTCCCCTGTCCCCCACTGTCCCCAGCCTATCCCCCACTGTCTCTTCCCCTGCCCCCAGCCTCTCCCGTCGTCCCCCACTGTCCCCAGTCTGCCCCCCACTGTCCCCTCCCCTGTCCCCTCCCTGTCCCCCACTGTCCCCTCCCCTGTACCCACTGTCCCCTCCTGTCCCCCACTCTCCCCTCCCCTGTCCCCCACTGTCCCCTCCCCTGTCCCCCACTGTCCCCTCCCATCCCCCACTGTCCACTCCCCATCCCCCACTGTCCCCTCCCCTGTCCCCCACTGTCCCCTCCCCTGTCCCCCACTGTCTCCTCCCCGTCCCCCACTGTCCCCTTCCCTGTCCCCCACTGTCCCCTCCCGTCCCCCACTGTCCCCTCCCCTGTCCCCCACTGTCCCCTCCGCTGTCCCCCACTGTCCCCTCCCCTGTCCCCCACTGTCCCTTCCCCCACTGTCCCCTGCCCTGTCCCCCACTGTCCCTTCCCCCACTGTCCCCTCCCCACTGTCCCCTGCCCTGTCCCCCACTGTCCCCTCCCTGTCCCCCACTGTCCCCTCCCCTGTCCCCCGCCCTCCCCAGCCCGACCCCGACTTACATCGCACTGCAGCACGAACTGCTTCCCCCCACGGATCTTGAGCAGCAGACACTTGCGCTCCTTGATCTGCGTCTCCTCCACAGACTGGATCTCCTCCATGGTCAGCAGGCTCTGCTACAGGAGCGAGCGAGCGAGCGAGGGCTCAGCACCCGCCCCCCATCCCGCCCCCGCCCCCCGCCCCGCGACCCCCATCCTTACCGGGGCCTCGCCCTCACCCCGCCACTCAAGCCGGTTGGGGAACAGGTAGAAGTAGCGCCGCTGCCACTGGGTGAGGAAGGGGTTGCCCATCTTGGACATGTAGCCGTGCACGATGCAGTCCTTGCCCAGGGCGTAGTCTGCGGGGAGAGCAGGCCTGAGCGGCGGGCGGGCGGGTGGGTGGGGGTCCTCCCCTGCAGAGCAGAGCCTGGCCCCTCACCCTCCTCGTGGCCCAGCAGCTTGTTCTTGGTCTTCCTGCGCGCCTCCAGCCGGTCGGTCTCCGTGTTGATGGCATCAAACACGGTCTCCGCCACCTCCTGCTGCCAGCGCTCCGAGATGGTGAGGGGGAAGTTGCGGTAGAGCTCCTGGTCGCTGTCCAGCAACTGGGGGCCGCAGCGGGGACACGGCTGGTCAGCCCCGGCCCGGCCCGCCGGCCAACACCCTCCCTGCGGGAAGCCGGGGGGGGGGGGCCTGTGCCCGGGGCCAGGGGTGTCACGGGATGGGAGGGGACGGGCGCCAGCACCTTGATTCCTTTGGTGTCCTCCTCGTCAAACGAGCCGATGTCAAAGGCGTCGGCCGCATTCACCTCCCCTCGAGGGGGGATCAGGGGGGGCGGGTACTGCAGAAGGCGGACTGGGTGTCAAGGCCGGGGTAGGGGCTGGGGGCTGGGGCCCCAGCAGACCCGGGCCAGGGCCGTGGTACCTTCTGTAAGAAGACCATCTGCCAGTCGAGTGAGTGGAAGAAGGGGCTCTCCTTCACCTCCTGAGCCCTGTGGGGACAGGAGGGGACTTGAGGGTCAGGCTGGAGTGTCTGAGGCCCGGGGTGGACCCCACACCCCACACCCCACACCTCACACCTGAGCCTCTTTCCCCAATTTGGCAAAGGGGAGCAGCCAAGCACGGCTCAGCTCTGGCTCACGTGGTGCTGGGGACGCACGCTGGACCCTCCAGGACCCTCTATGTCACCACCAAGCTGTCTCCCCAGTCTGATACACATGTGCATTTAAGCTGCTGCTGGGAGCGAATCCAGGGCCTTGAGTGTGTGGGGGTTCCCTCGGTGGCCTACCAGGACTATCCCTTTCTTTCTTTCTTTTTTTTTTTTATAATTTTTTTTTAAATTTTATTTATTTATTCCCTTTTGTTGCCCTTGTTGTTTTATTGTTGTAGTTATTATTGTTGTTGTCATCGTTGTTGGAGAGGACAGAGAGAAATGGGGAGAGGAGGGGAAGACAGAGAGGAGGAGGGAAAGATAGACACCTGCAGACCTGCTTCACCGCCTGGGAAGCGACTCCCCTGCAGGTGGGGAGCCGGGGTTCGAACCGGGATCCTTATGCCGGTCCTTGTGCTTTGCGCCACCTGCGCTTAACCCGCTGCGCTACAGCCCGACTCCCTCTTTCTTTCTTTTTTTAAAAATATTTTTAGAATTTTTAAAAGTTAATTTATTTTCCCCTTTTGTTGTCCTTGTTTTTTATTTTTGTTGTAATTATTAATGTTGTTGATGTTGTTGTTGTTGTTGGATAGGACAGAGAGAAATGGAGAGAGGAGGGGAAGACAGAGAGGGGGAGAGAAAGACAGACACCTGCAGACCTGCTTCACTGAGAAGCAGAGTGACCCCCTTCAGGTGGGGTGTTGGGGGCTTGAACCGGGATCCTTTCGCCGGTCCTTGAGCTTTGTGCCACCTGCGCTTAACCCGCTGCGCTACTGTCTGACTCCTTCTTCTTTTTTTTTTTTTATCAAATTTGGTGGGACCTTGTTAAGGATCCACTTGTCTTTCTTTTTCTTTTTAACATATATTTTTAAAAGTATATCTATTTTTTATTGTTGTAGTTATTGCTGTTGTCATTGTTGGATAGGACAGAGAGAAATGGAGAGAGGAGGGGAAGACACAGAGAGGGGGAGAGAAAGACAGACACCTGCAGACCTGCTTCACCGGTTGTGAAGCGACTCCCCTGCAGGTGGGAAGCCGGGGTCCTTATGCCGGTCCTTGAGCTTTGTGCCACCTGAGCTTAACTTAAAAGTGAGGGCAAGGGTAAATAGCTTAACGGCTATGCAAACAGACTGTCAAGCTTGAGGCTCCAAAGTCCCAGGTTCAATCCCCTGCACCACCATAAACCAGAGCTGAGCAGTGCTCTGCTAAAATAATAATAATAAAAAAAAAAAGTGAGAGACACCTGCAGCCCTGCTTCACCACTTGTGAAACCCCCCACACAGGTGGGGGTGGGGGGCTTGAACCTGGGTCCTTGGATATGGTAACATGTACACTTAGCCAGGTGCACCAATGCCCAACCCCAGACCTTCCTTTATATTTGTCTCTCCCCTCCCTCACTCCCTCCCTCACTCCCTCCTTTCTTTCTTGCCAGGCCTTCTCTGGGGCTTTGTACCTATGTGACCCCATCACTCCTGGTGATTATCCTTCAGCTGGAGGCTGAGGAACAGAGAAAGAGGGAGAGACACTAGGGCACGGCGCCACCACTAGCAAAGCTCCCCCTTCGTGTGGGTGTCCAGAGACTCGAGCCCGGTCCAGGCACAGGCTCAGCCCGCACTCACCCCCGGCCCAGGCAGCCCAGCCTGCGGTTGACGTCTCTCTGCAACAGCCCTTCCAGCAGGGAGCACAGCTCGGGGGAGAAGGAGTCCGGCAGCTCCACCGCCTGCAGGGAGAAGCAGGGGTTGGTGGAGCCGGGCGCCAGGACCTCGGCTGAGAGCCGGGCTGGCTGGCGAGAGCCACCTGTCCCTGACCCTGGCGCCCCCGCACCCCCAGACTCACCATGGTCAGTGTCATGCGGTCGATCTCGTGCTTGTCTTTGGTCTTGTGCTGCCGAAAGGGGCTGTGCCTGGACGCGAGGGGCGGAGAGGCCATGGTCATGGGAGGGTGGGGGGTGGCGGGCAGGCGGCAGGCTCCCCACTACAGTCCGGGGACCCCGCCTCACTCACCCCCGCAGCAGCTTGAAGAGCATGCAGCCCAGGGAGAACCAGTCTGCACTGCTGTCGTAGGCAACGCCCTTCTGCAGCACCTCGGGGGCCATGTACCCATGGGTGCCCCTGTGGGGGAGGCGGCCGTGAGTGGGGGGCGGGGGAGGCAGTGGCAGAGGCCAGAAATGGAGAGGGGCGGCCATGCACTCACACGCTGGCGTGGGGCTTCTTCTTGGAGAAGTCGCAGGCCAGGCCGAGGTCTGAGATGCGTACGTGGCCGTGCTCATCCAGGAGGATGTTGGCTGGCTGGGGTTGGGGGTAGCGAGGGGTCAGGGCAGGGCCGGGGCCCCACTGGACACAAAGCCCCAGGACTCAGCTCCCCCTAAGACCCAGCCACGAATCCCTCTCTTTTTTTTTCTGTAGTTTCCATTTTTTTAAATCCTTTTCCCCCTTTTGTTGCCCTTGTTGTTTTATTGTTGTTGTAGTTATTATTGCTGTTGTTATTGTTGTCGTCATTGGATAACACAGAAAGAAATGGAGAGGCGGGGAAGACAGAGAGAGGGGGGTGAGAAAGACAGACACCTGCAGACCTGCTTCACCGCTTATGAAGCGACTCCCCTGCAGGTGGAGCTGGGGGCTTGAACCGGGCTCGAACCGGGATCCTTATACTAGTCCTTGTGCTTTGCACCACATGTGCTTAATCTGCTGTGCTACCCGCCCGACCCCCTCTTTTTAAAATTTTAATTGTATTTTTTATTTGATAGAGACAGAGAAATTGAGAAAGGGAGATAGAGGAGGGAGGGAGGAAGGGAGGGAGGCACCTGTAACACTGCTTCCTCACTCATGAAGCTTTCTTCCTGCAGGTGGGGACCAGGGGCTTGAACCTGGGTCCTTGCACACTGTCATGTGTAATGTGCACTTAACCGGGTGTGCCATTGCCCAATACCTCTTTTTTTTTTTTCTTTCTCTTAAGTATATTTTTATTTAATTAATGAAAGATACTGAAAGAGGGGGAGGGGAGGGGCGGGGCTGGGGGGAAGATATCAACCGACAGACTGACACCAGAGCCCTGCTGATGGTGGTGCTGGGATTGAAGCTGGGATCTCAGCGTCTCAGACATGAAGGTCCTTTGCAGAGCGAGCCATCATGCTGTCTCCCCAGCCCACTATTTCTTTGCTTTTCTTTTGGTGCTGTGGGGAGACGAACCCAGGGCCTCGTGTATGCAGGTGATTGCGCGTGAGGCGTTACTGTGGCCCCTGATGGCTGCTCTCTTTTCCTTTTAGATTCGGGGGGGGGGGGTACCAGAGACCACAGCACGAAGTTTCCCTCAATGTGGCAGGGTCCTGGGTTCAAAACTGGGCTGTGCACACGGCAAAGCTGTGTGTGATCCTTCTGCATTTTATTCTTTTTACTTCAGACAGAGAGGGTGAAAGAGAGAGAGAGCCCAGAACCTCTCCCTCTATGCCCCCCCCCCAAGCCTGGCACTATCCAAGGTGCTCCCGTGCGGTGCCAACACTTGAACCTGGGTCCTCACAGGTGGCCAGGTGCGTGCATGCTCCACCAGGCAAGCTATCTCCTGGCCCCCAGATTCATGTTTTTGAATTTTTTATTATTTACAATTATTTTAAAATTAAAAAATATTTATTTATTTATTTTCCCTTTTGTTGCCCTTGTTTCATTGTTGTAGTTATTGTTGTTATTGATATCGTTGTTATTAGATAGGACAGAGAGAAATGGAGAGAGGAGGGGAAGACCGAGAGGGGGAGAGAAAGACAGACACCTGCAGACCTGCTTCACCGCCTGTGAAGCGACTCCCCTGCAGGTGGGGAGCTGGGGGCTTGAACCGGATCCTTACGCCGGTCCTTATGCTTCAAACCATGTGTGCTTAACCCGCTGTGCTACCGACCGACACCATATTTTATTATTATCATTATTATTTTTGCCTCCAGGGCTATTGCTGGGGCTTGGTGCCTGTACCATGAATCTACTGCTCCTGGAGACTATTTTTTCCCCCTTTTTGTTGCCCTTGTTGTGGTTATTATTGTTTTTGTTATTGATGTCACTGTTGGATAGGACAGAGAGAAATGGAGAGAGGAGGGGAAGACAGAGAGGGGGAGAGAAAGACAGACACCTGCAGACCTGCTTCACTGCTTGTAAAGCAACCCCCTGCAGGGGGGGAGCTGGGGGCTCGAACCAGGATCCTTACGCCGGTCCATGCGCTTCGAGCCTTGTGCGCTCAACCCGTTGCGCTGCCACCCGACCCCCTCTTATTATTTTTAGAGAAGAAAAAAGACAGAGAGAGAAAGAGGGAGAGAAAGAGTCACTGACTACAGCCCTGCTCAGCTCTGGTTTAAGGTGGTGCCGGGGATTGAACCTGGGACCTTGGAGCCTCAGGCAGGAGAGTCTTTTTGCAGGACCATTCTGCCACGTCTCCAGTCCCCCCTCCCCCAGAATCATTTCTCAACCTGGAAGGGGTCGTGGGAGGGGAGGGCCTCACCTTCAGGTCACGGTAGACCACGAAGCGGTTGTGCATGTGCTCCAGGCCCAGGATGATCTCAGCCGCGTAGAAACGCATGTCGGCCTCAGAGAAGACGCCGTGCTGGGACAGGTGGTAGTGCAGGTCCCCGCCTGCAGGGAGGCGGCGGCAGCTCAGCCCCGTCCTGCCCGGCGCCCCCCAGTCCCCGGCCCAGCCGGCCGGCAGCGCTCACCGTTCATGAGGTCCAGGATGAAGCTGAGCTTGTCGGGCGTGTGGAAGGCATAGGACATGCACACGATGAACGGGCAGTCCTGGGGGGTGGGTGTGGGGTGGGTGAGGGGGTGCGGCCCGGGTCAGAGCCCTGGGAAGGCGCCCTCCAGCCCGGCCGTCGGCTCTGCTCACCCCGGTGCTGACGAGAGAGAGCATGATGCGCTCGTTCAGGGCCAGCGTCTCCCCCTGCTTCATCTTGATGCGCTTCTTGTCCAGACACTTCATGGCGTACCTGGGGGGGGGGGGGGCGCACAGCCATGATGCACCGCGGGTGGTGAGGGAGGGGGCAGTCCTGGGGGCTCGGGGGTGGACAGGACAAGACAGACGGACAGATGGGGTGGGAGGACCTGCCGGCAGGTGGGAAGTGGGGAGACCTCGATCGGGCACCCGCGGCTGCTCCCTGGGCCCCATCCCCGCACGCTGTCGCAGGCCCCCCGCCCTCCCTCGGGGGGCTCACATCTTGCCAGTGTCGGCCTTGCGGCAGCCGTAGACCTCACCAAAGCCCCCTCGCCCGATGATGCGGTGCACGCTGAAGTCATTCATGGTCAGCTGCAGGCACACAGCGGGGTCACCTCCGGCCTGCACCCCACCCCCAACCCGGCTGCCCTTGTCGCCCGGGGGAGGGGGGGACACTCACATGGATGTTGAGCTCCACGTTTTTCCACTGGCAGAAGCGCGTGAACCGGTCGCTGAAGAGAAGCAGCGGGTTCGGCTGAGCCCAGAGCTCGGGCAGGGGTGGCGGGGGAGCCTGTGCCCACTCACGTGCCCCCAGAGGCCGGGCATGGGCCTCTCAGAAAGCTGCTCCTTTTGGGGGGCTGGGATCTGCCTCTCCCCAAAGCACCTCCCCACCAGGGCAGCTCAGGCTCCAGGCCCATGTGTGCCCTCCCCTCTCAGGACCGGCCTTGCTGTCCTTCTAGGTGACGGGCAGAGAAGGGCCCCGGTGCTCACCCCCGTCCCGCCCTGCCCCGCCATCTGCGTGCGCCCCATCTCACCTCTCGATGAATTTCTGGAATACGTCCCCTCGGAGGTTCTGACAAATCTCTTCGATGTACGGCTAAGGGAGGAAGCTGGGGTTGGTGACTGAGGAGCGGCGGGTGAGGGGGGGAGCCGGCCAGCCGCCCCCCAAAGCTACCAGCCCCAGACTGCGGGCACTCACCTGAAAGAGGTCAGGGGGCACCTGCTTCTTCACCAAGTGGCTCTGGACATGCTCGGTGGCACTTTTTGAGAAGGGCTGGAGAGACAGAGGCGGCTGTGAGTTCTGGGCTGCCTCGGGGTCCCTCCCCAACTGCCCCAGCCCAGGGCCAACCCCCCAGCCCGGCCTGGGCGCGGCACTGACGTGCGAGCAGGCTAAGAGCTCCTTCATGATGTAGGTGTCGAAGATTTCCCGGCTGCAGGCCAGGCGCTCCTCCTCCGTCTCCAGCTTCTCGTATTTCTTGATCTGGAGACGAGACCCCCCCCCCCCCCCTCCAGTGACTCCGGGGTTCTGCCTGCACCCGGCGCCCTCCCTCGGGCAGGCGGGCAGGCGGGCAGGCGGGCGGCCTCACCTCCTCATAGAACTCCACCAGGGGCTTGGCCTCCTCCAGGTGCTTCAGGCAGAAGTCGCGGAAGAGCAGGTACCCTGAAAGCCGGTGGGTGTGTTGGGGAGCAGAGCTGTACGCCCCCCCCCCCCCCCCCCCCGGCTCTCCAGCATGGCGGAGGCGTGGGGGGAGGGGGCCTTCCTGCCCCAGGCAGAGTCTGAGATTCCAGCCTTGGGGTTGGGGTGCCCGTGCAGCCCCGGTTTCCGGGGAGGAAGCAAACCCCCAGGCCTCGTGCCACAGTCCTCTGGCTGATTCTCCCAGCAGCCCTGAGAAATGGGCAGCCAGGGGCCGGGTGGTGGTGCAGCTGGTTGGGCGCATGTCACCATGTGCGAGGACCCGGGTTCAAGCTTCCCGTCCTCACCTGCAGTGTGTGTGTGTGTGTGTGTGTGTGTGTGTGTGTGTGTGTGTTTTGCAAAAGGTGAAACAGGGCTGCAGGTGTCTGTCTGTCTCCCTCCCTCCCTCTCTACCTCTCAATTTTTGCCTGTCTCTATCAAGTAAGTATATAACTAGGACATAAGGCCCAGCTGGGGAAACTGAGGCACGGGGAGGCACAGTAAGTCAGGGTGCCTGGCAGGTGCTGGGAAGGGGCATGGGGAGTCCCACAGACCCCAGCCAGCTCGGGCCTCACCCGGTTCAGGAAGTGGGAGCGTGGGGCCAGGGCCAGTGCAGGCTGCAGGGCAAACTAGGGGGCGGGCCCTGCTCTCTTCAGAGTGACCAGGCTGGCCCTGGTGCTTCTGTCACTGATCAGGCAGAGTGCACACCTTGCGTGAGTGGATCTGAGCTCCAGCACCACCTGGGAGCACCAGAGCACTGAGGAGAGCTCCATGGCAGGTGGAGCAGTGCCGTGGTGTCTGTCTCTCTCTCTCTCTCTCTCTGTCTCCAAGGAGAGAGTCCGCCCAGGGGCAGAGCTACCGTGAGTGTGCAAGGACCCAGGATCTTACTTTGAGGAAGGAGTCTGGCCAATATCCTGCTCTGAGGGGCCAGGGTGCTGGGGGCCCAGGGACTTTCCTTGCGGCTGAGAGAGGTACAGCCACACACCAGGTCACACAGCACAGGCCGGGCCCGACCACGTGCTGCCTGGTCCTGTGTGGCTGGGCCGTCCCCCCATGAAGGGCCGGGAGCTCCCAAAGTCTCCACAGGGCCCCATGGCTCCCGGCCGGCCCGCGAGCTAGGCCCTTCCGTGGCAGTGGCAGTGAGGACCCAGGGCCGGACCGTGGGGGTGGGGGTGAGACCACAGCGCACAGGAAGGGCCCCGCCCCTTCCTGTCAGTTCCCCCAAGCCTGCAGCTGAGCTGTGGCAGGGCCAAGGGGAAGCTACAGAAACAAAACCCCCAAAGGAGGAACTTCCCTGTCGGCCCTGGAAGACGTGGGCCCCCGCCCCTCCCCAGGGCTGTCCGGGCCACTTGCCAGGGCTCGGGGGTCACAGCCCTGCCGTCCCCCGGGGCGGGGACTGGGGCTGGGGGCCGGGACACAGGGACGGCCTGCCTAGAGTGGACAGTTGGTGGGGAGTCCCCTCCAACTCACCCAGCTTCTGGGAGAAGATCTTCTCAAAGGTCACCTCGCCCCGGTCCTCCAGGTATTTCTGCATGACACTGCGGATGCTACAGACGACAGAGTAGCGGGGTCACCGGGTGCCCCTGGGAGGCGACAACCCCTCTCTCAGAGCAGGAGTGTGCTGCTCCCATGTGGTTCCAGAGGCTCGAACCCAGGTCCCCGTGCGTGGGACCGCGCGGGGGAGCTATCTCCCAGGCCTAGGGGTCCGTTCAGATCAAGTATCCAGACAGAGAGCAGAGGCGTGGATGGCAGGAGCCCTGAGGCTGCCAAAGAGGGAGGGGACTGCTGGGGGGGAGGGGTGTTCAGGGATCAGATGGGGGGAAGGTCGCACAGCACAGCCAGGAGATAGTTGTTCAGCAGGCAGAGCGCAGGCCTTGCTGGGTAAGACCTGGTTTGAACTCTGGCATCAACCACCTGGGAGCACTAAAGGTAGTGGGATGGTGCTCTGAGGCCTCCCTCTTTCTCTCCCACCCCCCTTCACTAAAAATTAATGGAAAAGTCAGTCTGAGGGAGCTCACTCAAGGGTACTGTGCAAATGAGAAGATGGTTCATCCCCAGCACTGTTAAAAAAGAAGAAAAAAAAACTCACACAAAGTTCACTTAGGCCCAGGATGCAACAGGTGGGCAGAGCTCAGGCCTGAGGTCCTGGGCCTGATACCTGGCTGCCCGCAGGGGCACCACGGGCAGCAGTGGGAAGGGCTCCAATGGTGGGCCAGTGCTGGGTGTCCTCCCGTGCCCACCCTCCTTCTGTCCCTTTTCTGGATAAAAATGAAAACCAAAGGTCAAGGAAGGCCCTGAGGCTGCCCCCCACTGCTGCCATCAGTAAATAAATTAAGAACGAAATCCCCGGCAATTAGTCGGCATGTGATTTCAGGAGCTGGGAGACGGTTCACCTGACAAAGGCAACAGCTGGCCACCTGCACAGACCCCCAGCCTCCAGGGGAGCAGAGCCAGCATGTCTCTACTGGCACTCTCCCCTTCCAGTCTCTCACCCTCTACTCAAGAAGGAAAACAAACGGGCAACAAAGGGGGGGGGGGATGGCCTCCAGGAGCAGTGGATTCAGTGGTGCAGGCACTGAGCCCCAGCGATAACCCTGGAGGCAAAAATAATAATAATAATAAACATATAAATAAAAGGAAAACAAACAAATGAATAAAATAAAGGAGAAGAATCTGCTGAGAGGTGGAAGGGGTGTGCAGGCATGAAGCCCCAGCAAAGAATACCCTGACAGCAAGAAAAAATCAGTGCTTTCAAACGACACGTTTTGGGGGCTGAGCTGGTTGAGTGCACATGTGACCATGTGCATGGGCCGGGCTTTAATCCCCCCACACCACCTGCAAGGGGAAGCTTCATAAATGATGCAGTAAGGTGACAGGTGTCTCTCTCTTCCTGTCTCCCTAGTTCCCTCTCAATTTCTCTCTCTCCTATAAAAGGAAAGAAAGAAAGAAAGAAAGAAAGAAAGAAAGAAAGAAAGAAAGAAAGAAAGAAAGGAAGGAGAAGGGTCAGGCGGGAGCACAGCAGTTAAGCGCAGGTGGCGCAAAGCACAGGACCGGCGTAAGGATCCCGGTTCGAGCCCCCGGCTCCCCACCTGCAGGGGAGTCGCTTCACAAGCGGTGAAACAGGTCTGCAGGTGTCTGTCTTTCTCTCCCCCTGTCTCCATTTCTCTGTCCTATTCAACAACAATGACAACAATAACGACAACAACAAGGGCAACAAAATGGGGAAAAAGGCCTCCAGGAGCAGTGGATCCCTAGTGCAGGCACCGAGCCCCTGTGATAACTCTGGAGGCAAAAAAAAAAAAAGGAAAGGAAGATGGGAAAATGGCACATGGCACTGGTTTGGGCGGCTCTGTCGTGCTGGCACTGAGCCCTAGCAATAGCCCCGGTGGCAATAAATAAAGAGACACTGTGAACTCAGCACTATGTGCGTGACACACACACACACACGTTATATGAGGGTCTTTATATAAATGAGAGAGAAAACGGGAGAAGCAGAGCCTCACCCTGGCTGATGCGGTACCAGGGACCCGACTCAGGACCTTGTGCCTTAAAGTCCAAAGCTGGAGTTGCTGAGTCGCCTTCCAGGCCACTGTGTGTGTCTGTCACAGATGTCTGTCCACCACAGTGTATGAGGCCCGGGTTCGGGTCCCTGGTCCGCACCTGCAGGTAAAAGCTTCACGTGCAGAAAAGTGGTGCTACAGGTCGGGCTCTCTCTATTCCCTTCCTTCTCAATGCCTGTCTCTATCCAAAATAAATAAATAAGATTACAAAAAAAGAAAAACGATGATGACAAAGAAGCTGTCATTCCCTGGCCCCCAACATTGCAGAGCCCTCAGCTGACTCGGGGGCAGAAGGGGAGGGACCGGCCCTTGGGGCCACAAGGCTGGACTCCAGACTCCCCACTGAGGGTGCACTGCATTGCCCCCCACCCCCGGCCCCTTCAGGCCAGCCCCACCGACCAGCTGTGTTCGCGTGACCCTGGACGGATGGAGCCCCACGAAGCTCCTGGCTGGAGGGGTCCTGGACAGGGATGCCCCGTCTCTCTGCATCCCTGAGCCTCCTGCCTGAGCCCAGCCTGGGTCCCCGGCCACCCTGCGGCTTGCCTCCAGGCCCCCCCCCCCCCCCGCCCCCAGCACCAGTTCTACCTTTGTGGTCCCAGGACTAGACTGGCAACAGAAACCTGAGGGAGGCACCAGGGAGGGAGTGGAGTTCAGGGCCATCTGTCTGTCTGTGGCAAGGCCTCCCCAGGTTCCCAGGAGCAGACAGGAGAGGACAGGTGTGGAATGTGGAGGTGCAGGTGAAAGGCCATCAGGTGAGTGGGCGGACCATAACACTGGGTGACACTGGGCGGGCCATCGGGCGGGCTTTAGGATGGAGCTTGATTGCCAGCAGGTGGGCCCCACAGGTGGGCGAGTCAGGCCCCCAGCAGGGGCTCCTGTGTTCCCCACTGGGCATATTCCAAGCCCAGGCCCTGCTGCCTTTGCATAGCTCACACCAGGACATCTGCTGCCTGGTCACCCTCTGGTGAGCCTCAGCCCCCGGCTTGCTGTGTGTCGTCCCCCCCCAACCCCCCCCCACACACACACCTGTCCCTCGGGCTGGCCCTGTCCTCACAGAACCAGGAGCCTTAAGAGCTCAGCACAGGCCCACCTACCTCATCCGGGCTCCATCTCGTCCCTGGGCCCTGGTGTGGGGTCTCAGCCTCACAGAGT
Source organism: Erinaceus europaeus (assembly GCF_950295315.1). NCBI lineage: Eukaryota > Metazoa > Chordata > Mammalia > Eulipotyphla > Erinaceidae > Erinaceus > Erinaceus europaeus. The sequence continues at coordinate 2,780,539 of NC_080178.1, forward strand.
TTTCAGGTGCAAGTGGGTCTTGGGCTCTGGCCTCCCCCGCCCCGTCCCTTCAGTCCTATGGTTCCATGGAACCTGGTGACACACCCTTGAGGGCAGGTGGCTATTGGCTGGTGCGTGCGTGCGTGCGTGCGTGCGTGCGTGCGTGTGTATTCCCAGAGGGAACCTCCCAGGCTGAGGATACAGGGGGCTCTCCTGGTCCAGAACTCCATAGGTAGGGGCTGGGCTCCCCTTGCCAGGTGGGTGGGAAGGCCAGACCTCACCCTCACTCGACTCTGGCCACTGACCTCTGATCTGAACCCTTGGCTTTGTGATTTGGTGGCTGAAGGGGGTGAGAAAAAGCAGGACAGGGCTGGGGAGACAGCGTTATGGCCTGCAAAAGGACTCCCCTTCCTGAGGCTCTGAGGTCCCAAGTTCAATCCCCAGCACCACCGTATGCCAAAGCAGAGCAGGGCTCTGATCTTTCTCTCTGTATCTTCCTCTCTTTAAAATAAAAATAAAATATTAAAATAAAGGGAAAAAAAAGAAAAAATAGGAGAAGGGATTCTTCACCCCGGAGGTTAACAACAGACGTGACCAGATGTGAACTCAAGACACAGAAGCAAGCAGGGGATGGGGAGGGGAGAGGCCAGCCAGTTAGGAGTGACCCCACATAGGACAGCACGGCCCCTGGCAGCCTGCCTGGGCCCCCAACCTACTTCCTGGGCCCCTGCCACAGGCGCCAGCTCAGCACAGTAGCTCCAGAATGCTGACCCAGGTGTGGCCACCACCCCCACCACGTGACCAGGTGGCCCTCTAGAGTGGCAGCAAACTGGATCCATGGAGATCCCCATGGGGCGGGGGGTGTACACTGGCTCTCAAGAAGGGCCTGTCTGCCAGAGCTGGCACCAACCGGGCACCAACCAGCAGGGACCGCCCCGGGGGGGTGAGGGGCGCACCCCGTGGGTGTGCTCCCCCTCCCTCCCCAACCGAGGCACAGCCAGGCCCGCCCCCACCCTGCCCTCTACACCCCCAGCTCTTCCCAGCCTGGCTTGCAGCTTTTAGTTTGCTTCCTTAAAAAGAAAAGAACGTTTTTTGAATCTAAATAGAATAAACACCCCCCCCCCAGAGCAAACACAAGGTCACTGCAGAGCATAGTCTTGGAAGGGAGGCCCCCACAGTGGCAAAGTTGGGGTTTCCTGCCTGCTCCCCCCGCAGGGGCTGGAGGGCTGGGGAGTCGGCTGGGTAGCACACGGGTGGCAGGGGCCACTCCCGGCTGGCAAGTCTAGGCTGGCACGAGAGAGGTGGCGGCCTCCTGGGCCGGGTCACCTTTGGCCGGCACCTCCCCCGATACTGGTAGGGTCTGTGGGGGGGGGGGCATGGCGGGCGGGGAGCCCAGGCACGTGGCTCCCAGACCCAGCCTGGTGGGTCCCCCGGGGAAGGACCTCGGGTCCCGTGTCCTCACTGACCGTCCCACAGCGTCTGGGCCTGGCTTCTACGGCTGTCCCCACCTCCCCCCTGACAGGGTCAGTTCTCCCATTTGTGAAATGAGGATGTTGACAAAGCAGAGAGCGGTCACTGCTACGAGGATTCGGGTCCACCGTCTGCACCTCCCACACTGTGATCACCGGCTCTGTGGCCTCGGGGGTCTCTGCCCACCTCTGCCCCTCACCAGGCTGGGCCCACCAGAGCTGGGGGGGCTGTCCTGGCAGGAGGCCCACCCACCCAGCCGACCAGCAGGGGAGCAAATGCTTCCTCCCTCCCTCGGCACCCAGAGTGGACAGCAGGCAGGCAGGCAAGGGAGGGGGCTTCCTGGGGTCCCCCAGAGCCAGTGGCTGTGGAGCAGACACCTTTGTTCCTTGATCTAATGGTGGCCAGCCCCCACAGCGAGTCAACAGCAAGAAAACACACCCACCCTCCTGGAGAAGCTGGAGAAGCACACCCTCCACACACAGCAGGGCCCCCAAGATCAACAGAAGAACGAGGGGCAGGGATCTCAGGGCAGCACCCCTCTAGGAGAGCCCTCGGCATTGCAGGCGGGGGTGCTGTGCTGCGTGCACCACGGGGTGCCAGCACCCCAAAACCCAGGGAGAGCCAGGCAGGGGAGCAAGGGTTGCACCTGAGGCCCAGGTACCCTCTGGAGCACCTGCAGTAAAACAAGCCCTAAGGTGGAAGACAGGAGCAAGAAGCAAAGCCGTTTATTAATATTTCTCAATGACGCTCCCTGGGCGACAATGTCCTGAGAGCTTGAGGACAGGCCACATGGCCCCAGGCTCCTGGCCTGTTGGGTCACGCAGCACGGTCCCCCTCCAACATGGCACCAGACCACACCCTGCAACTTACCGCTAAGACCACAAGCACCCAGGGCCCCAGCCTGCAGCTCCCAAGCGCCGCCCCCACCAGCTCGGAGATCTGCCCCCTCCTGGGAAAACAGGGCCTCTGACTGGACACAGCTCCCCTGCACAGCAGAGGCTGTGAAAGGCCTGCGAGGTAGGGAGGGGTGCGGTGCCAACACCCCCCCCCCACGTTTTTATCTCTGGCTGGAAATGGAATAGCCCGCACTGGAGTGCCACTCAGTTCTCAAACCCGGTCCCACAGGACACTGGTCTGGGCTACCTCAAGGCTCCTGCTGCTTGTTGTGCTCTCCCCCCAGTTCAGGGCCCCCCGGCAGGAGCTCCCGTGCAAGGCCGACCTCTCGGCACCCGGTGAGGCGAGGGGAGAAGTGTGCAGGAATTTACGAGGTGGCCGGGATGGAGACAACAGGACAAGGCATCAGGCTTTCATCCCTTCATCCCATTCCGTCTGGCTTTGCAGCGCAGACTCCCCGCTCCTGGCTCCTCCAGCTCCCCCAAACCGGCTCCCGAGAGGCCCGGGTGGGCTGCCACTCAGGCCCAACCCAACGATGGGAACAAACAGATGGGCAAAGGCATCCCTGAGGGCCATTCCCGGGACGGGGGCTTCGAGGGCCCAAGGGACGAGTGCCTACCGGATGGATCTGCTTGGGTTGCTTTCGGGTTTTGTTTTGTGGGGGGGGGGGGGCGGGGGAAGCGGAGGCTGCTGCCAGAGTGGAGACTTCTAGATAGCAGGTGAAGGGTGGAAACGGCAGGGGTTCTGCTAGTGATGGAGAAGTGGGGGGAGGGCAGGAGAAGCCAGCCCCTGCCGGCCCCTCCCCCACAAGCCCCCCCAGACCTCGGGCAGGAAGTCCTGGCGGCCAAGGGTTAACGTGGAGACACCGCGGAGGAAGAGATGCCGGTCTGGGAGGAAAGGGCAGGAAGGAGGAAATCACGGTGGGGGAGGGACCAGGGAGGCTCTGGAACTGGGGAGGCTGCAAGAGGTACCAGCTCCCACAAGCTGCCGCCGCTGGGGCCCTGATGTCACCCAGGGGGCCGGGCATCTCCAGGGACCGCGCGCTAAGGCTCCTCAGCGGGGAGCCCGGAGATTAATTACACCAGGCGTCCGCGGTCACATTAAGCAAATGATGGTAATTACAGGCCTGCCGGCTGCTGCTGGGCCTCAGTCAATGCAGACCACAGACCCGGGGCTGAAGGGCGCTGGGGGGGGAAGGTCACAGCGATGTGCCCTCCTGCGCACCCCACCACACCCCTGGGCATTTCACCAAGGTGGAGACAGGCAGGCTCGGCCAGAAGGGGCTGTCCCTGGGCCCAGCGGCACTGGCACTGTGGGGGGGCTGGAAGCCAGGTCCTTGAGGTGCCCCCTCCCCAGGAAGGGGAGGCCTGTTTCCACCCATTCTACAAGGTGACAGAAGGGGAGGCCCCTGTGCCAACTTCAAGTGGCACTGTCCCCAGTGGCTCCCGTTCCCCGGCCCTGGGAATCAGAGCCCCGATGCCGGCCAGAGCTCCCCGCCAAATCGCAGCCCAGGCACCCACCATGGACCACCCGGAGGTGGGAAGAACTCCAGGTGGCAGCTGGTGTCGGGCAAGCCCTGACCCCAACCTCGTGGGGGACCTTGTGGGGAGGGCCACCAGGGACCCCTGGTCGGGAGCTGCCTGCATGGGAGCATGGGGAGACGGGGGCTGTGTGCTGTGAAGCGGGGCAGCAGGTAGCCACCTCCTCAGACCTAGGCTCTCCGGGTCAGAGGTGTTGCTGGCACATTCCATGGGATGAGGGCTGAGTGACGCTGAGGGAAGGGGCGGGGGGCCCCAGGGGTCTGTGTGCACTGTGAGCCCCGGCAGCTCCCCACTAGAAGGACAGACAGCACCTTGGGGTGAAGAGGCAGAAATGGAGCAAAAACGCCTTGCCAAGGCAGGCGCTGTCACACCTCTGAGCAAAGGAGGCCTCGGACCCACTAGGCTTGCAAAGCAGGAAGTCAAGGTTGGTGTGTTCTGGGGCGGGGGAGGGGGAGCCCCACATTGTGGGGGGGGACCCAAGACACCCAGCCATCAGCCTCCTGTTGGTCCCCCCACCCGCCCCAAACACCCAGCCTGTCTGATTTCAGGTCTCACGGGGCCCAGGGTTTCTTGAGCAACTACTATGTGCTACCTCCAGTCAACTTCCCAGGTTGGTTTCTGGATCAACTGAGAGTGCAGATGTCAAAACAAACAACAAGTGGTTATCGTTTCTACCATCTCTCTCAACACCATCACGGACAGGGCAGGTGAGGGGGCAGAAGGGGAAAGTCTCCTTCCTAGGGGCTTCCACACCTGCAGGGACCGACCCAGGGCGGAGCCCCATCGAGAGAAAGGCATTCTGGGGAGCGATTCCCCGAAAACAAAGAGTTCCCTTTGTAGAACTCCGACCTGCAGGAGGGTCTCACAGGACAGAAGGAGAGGCGAGGGCTGTGGGCCCCAGAGGGCGACCTCCCCCATTTCCTCCCTCCCGGAGCCCTGTCATTTCTGAACCGTTTCTGTTCTAACAGTCCCTTCAGCTGACAGCATCTTGGGTTCCTGTTTTGAGAAATCTGATTGCAAATGTCTCAGAAGGAAAGGGGGCCCTTAACGGCCATTTCAAGGCAGAAGCCCAGTGCCTCCCCACAGCCTGGCCTTCAGTCAACCCGAAACCCCACAGGACAGGCAGAGAGGGGACACGCAGGGGCCAGCTGGGACCCTCCCCCCCAGGGCCACCTTCGCTCCACATTTCAGTCACATTTCACAGATGAGAAAACGGAGGCATCCAAATGGGGAAGGGACTTGCCCAAAGTCACATGACAAGACCCAGAGAGCTAGGCCAGGCTGCGGCTACCTGGCCCGCCAAGTGCCCAGTGGCCACCTCTGGGGGGTGGTGGGGGCTGGAGGGAATAGAGCTGTCCCGCCAGGGGGTCGGCCCACGACACCAGCCTGCCGGGTCGCCCACTACCCGGTCCCAGTGTGGACTGGAAGTCGGAAGCCCAGGCGATGCTGGAGAAACCACCTGGCTTCCCCACCTGTGCCCTCTGTCTTCCCTGGCTGCCGCCAGCCCGGATGATAAAGACACCCCCAAGCCCTAAAAGGGCCGGCCGGGCCTGGCTGGCACACTTCTGTCCCCCAGTACACACACATCCTGAACAGTTCAAACTTGGAGCCCAGATGCCCTGGCATCCCCAGAGAGGTGACAGAGATGGAGGGGTCCCCTGCAGGGGTGCCAGCCTGGCCCCCGGAGCGCCCCAAGGCAAGGAACGTCAGCGGAGGGGGACAGGGTGTGTGCTCCCTTGGCGGAGGCGCGCGGGACCCCATGGGTGCCAAGGTGCCGGGGTGTTGGGGTGACAGGGTGCCAAGGTGCCGGGGTGACAGGGTGCCGGGGTGTCGGGGTGCTGGGGTGTCGGGGTGCCAGGGTGCCAGGGAGCCGGGGTGCTGGGATGCAGGGGTGCTGGGGCGCCGGGCTGGTGTCGGGGTGCAGGGATGCAGGGGTGCCGGGGCGCCAGGCCGGTGTCGGGGTGCAGGGGAGCCGGGGAGCCAGGTTGCCGGGGAGCAAGGTTGCCGGGGTGCCGGGAGCCGGGGCGCCGGCCGGTGCAGGGGTGCCGGGAGCCGGGGTGCAGGGGTGCAGGGGTGCCGGGGTGCCGGGGTGCAGGGGTGCAGGGCGCCGGGAGCCGGGGCGCCGGCCGGTGCAGGGGTGGGCCGGGGGGCGCTCACCTGGGCTCGGGCAGCAGGATCTTCTTGCTGGCGCGGGCGGCCGGCGTGGCCTTGCTCTTCTCCATGGCCATCAGGTAGCTCACGTCGGCCAGCACCGCCTCCAGGTCCGCCATCTTGGCGGCCTCCTCCCGCCGCCTCGGCCGCTCCCGCCGCCGCCGCCGCCTCGGCCCGGCCGCCGGGCTCACTCGCCGCGCCGCCCCCCGCCCATGGCGCCGGCTCGGGCCCGGCCCGGCCCGCTCGCTCCGCCGGGACTGCAGTCGGGCCGCCGCCGCCCGCTCGCCCGCTCGCCCGCCGCCCGCCGCCCGCCGCCCGGGAGCCGCCGCCGCCTCCGGCCCCGCCTGCCGCGCACAGCGCCTGCCAGCCCGCCGGCCCGGACCGCGGCGCCCCCTGCAGGCCGCCCCGCCCCGCCGCCCGCCCGGCCCCCGGCCCCCGCCCCGCCCCGCCGGCTCCCGCATCTGCACGCGGCCCGCAGACTCGCGCTGGACCCCCAGCCACCCGGGCCCTGGGACCCACACCTGGACCCCCACCCGGGCCCTGGGACCCACACCTGGACCCCCACCCGGGCCCTGGGACCCACACCTGGACCCCCACCCGGGCCCTGGGACCCACACCTGGACCCCCAACTAGGCCCAAGGGACCCACGCCTGGACCCCCCACCCGGGCCCTGGGACCCATGCCTGGACCCCCCACCCGGGCCCTGGGACCCACACCTGGACCCCCCCACCCGGGCCATGGGACCCAAACCTGGACCCCCACCCGGGCCCTGGGACCCACACCTGGACCCCCACCCGGGCCCTGGGACCCACACCTGGACCCCCAACTAGGCCCAAGGGACCCACGCCTGGACCCCCCACCCGGGCCCTGGGACCCATGCCTGGACCCCCCACCCGGGCCCTGGGACCCACACCTGGACCCCCACCCGGGCCCCTGGGACCCACACATGGACCCCCAACTAGGCCCCTGAGACCCACACCTGGACCCCCAACTAGGCCCCTGGGACCCAGACCTTGACCCCCCACCCGGGCCCTGGGACCCACACCTGGACCCCCCACCCGGGCCATGGGACCCAAACCTGGACCCCCCACCCGGGCCCTGGGACCCACACCTGGACCCACACCCGGGCCCTGGGACCCACACCTGGACCCCCACCCGGGCCCAGGGACCCACACCTGGACCCCCCCACCCGGGCCATGGGACCCAAACCTGGACCCCCACCCGGGCCCAGGGACCCACACCTGGACCCCCCCACCCGGGCCATGGGACCCAAACCTGGACCCCCACCCGGGCCCTGGGACCCACACCTGGACCCCCACCCGGGCCCTGGGACCCACACCTGGACCCCCAACTAGGCCCAAGGGACCCACGCCTGGACCCCCCACCCGGGCCCTGGGACCCATGCCTGGACCCCCCACCCGGGCCCTGGGACCCACACCTGGACCCCCACCCGGGCCCCTGGGACCCACACCTGGACCCCCAACTAGGCCCCTGAGACCCACACCTGGACCCCCAACTAGGCCCCTGGGACCCACACCTGGACCCCCAACTAGACACCTGGGACCCACACCTGGACCCCCACCCGGGCCCTGGGACCCACACCTGGACCCCCAACTAGGCCCCTGGGACCCACACCTGGACCCCCAACTAGGCCCCTGGGACCCAGACCTTGACCCCCCACCCGGGCCCTGGGACCTACACCTGGACCCCCAACTAGGCCCCTGGGACCCACACCTGGACTGCCCCTGCTGGGACCCCCCACCCAGGCCCTGGGACCCACACCTGGACCTCCCCCTGCTAGGACCTCCCCACCCAGGCCCCTGGGACCCAGACCTCAACCCCCAACTAGGCCCCTGGGACCCACACCTGGACCCCCACCCGGGCCCTGGGACCCACACCTGGACCCCCAACTAGGCCCCTGGGACCCACACCTGGACCCCCAACTAGGCCCCTGGGACCCACACCTGGACCCCCAACTAGACACCTGGGACCCACACCTGGACCCCCACCCGGGCCCTGGGACCCACACCTGGACCCCCAACTAGGCCCCTGGGACCCACACCTGGACCCCCAACTAGGCCCCTGGGACCCAGACCTTGACCCCCCACCCGGGCCCTGGGACCCACACCTGGACCCCCCACCCGGGCCATGGGACCCAAACCTGGACCCCCACCCGGGCCCAGGGACCCACACCTGGACCCCCCCACCCGGGCCATGGGACCCAAACCTGGACCCCCACCCGGGCCCTGGGACCCACACCTGGACCCCCACCCGGGCCCTGGGACCCACACCTGGACCCCCAACTAGGCCCAAGGGACCCACGCCTGGACCCCCCACCCGGGCCCTGGGACCCATGCCTGGACCCCCCACCCGGGCCCTGGGACCCACACCTGGACCCCCACCCGGGCCCCTGGGACCCACACCTGGACCCCCAACTAGGCCCCTGAGACCCACACCTGGACCCCCAACTAGGCCCCTGGGACCCACACCTGGACCCCCAACTAGACACCTGGGACCCACACCTGGACCCCTCTGTTGGGACCCCACCACCCGGGCCCTGGGACCTACACCTGGACCCCCAACTAGGCCCCTGGGACCCACACCTGGACTGCCCCTGCTGGGACCCCCCACCCAGGCCCTGGGACCCACACCTGGACCTCCCCCTGCTAGGACCTCCCCACCCAGGCCCCTGGGACCCAGACCTCAACCCCCAACTAGGCACCTGGGACCCAGACCTGGACCTCCCCCTGCTAGGACCGCCCCATCCAGGCCCCTGGGACCCAGACCTGGACCCCCAACTAGGCACCTGGGACCCGGGCCCTGGGACCCAGACCTGGACCCCCAACTAGGCACCTGGAACCCACACCTGGACCACCCCTGCTGGGACCCCCACCAGGGCCCTGGGACCCAGACCTCAACGCCCCTGCTAGGATCCCCAGCCACCTAGGCACCTGGGACTCAGACCTGGAACCCCCCTCCCCCTGCTAGGACCTCCCCTCCCAGGCCCCTGGGACCCAGACCTCGACCCCACACCCAGGCCCCTGGGACCCAGGCCTGGACCCCCAACTAGGCACCTGGGACCCAGACCTGGACCACCCCTGCTGGGACCCCCCCACCCGGGCCCTGGGACCCAGACCTCGACCCCCCTGCTAGGATCCCCAGCCACCCAGGCACCTGGGACCCAGACCTGGAACCCCCCTCCCCCTGCTAGGACCTCCCCTCCCAGGCCCCTGGGACCCAGACCTCAACCCCACACCCAGGCCCCTGGGACCCAGGCCTGGACACCCCTGCTAGGACCCCCACCTAGCCCCCTGGGACCCAGGCCTGGACCCCACAACCAGGCACCTGGACCCAGACCTGGACCCCCCCTGCTAGAACCCCCCACACAGACCACTGGGACCCAGACCTCGACCCCCAACTAGGCACCTGGAACCCAGACCTGGACCCCCCTGCTAGGACTCCCCTGCCCAGGCACCTGGGACCCAGACCTGGACACCCCCACTCTAGAACCCCCCCACCTAGGCATCTGGGACCCAGACCTGGACCCCACCATGCTAGGCCCCCACTTGGACCCCCTCAGACCCCGGGTCCTAAGACCCCCACCAAGACCCAGCCTGAAACTCGACCTGGACCCCCCCACCTATGCACCTAGGACCCAGACCTGGAACCCCCTGCCCCCATGCTAGCCCCCACCCCACCTAGGCACCTGGGACCAGGACCTGGAACATGCCCCTCCACGCTAGGCCCCCACCACCTAGGCCCCTGGGACCCCCAACTAGGCACCTGGGACCCAGACCTGGATCCCCCACCTAGGCCCCTGGGACCCAGGCCTGGACCTCCCCCTGCTAGGACCTCCCCACCCAGGCCCCTGGGACCCAGACCTGGACTGCCCCTGCTGTGACCCACCCCACCAAGGCCCCTGGGACCCAGGCCTGGACCCCCAACTAGGCACCTGGGACACAGACCTGGACACCCCTGCTAGGACCCCCCCACACAGGCACCTGGACCCAGACATGGACCCTCCTGCTAAAACCCCTCCATCCAGGCCCTGGAACCCAGACCTGGACCTCCCACCCAGGCCCCTGGGACCCAGGCCTGGACCCCAAAACCAGGCACCTGGACCCCCCCTGCTAGAAGCCCCCACCCAGGGACCCAGACCTCGACACCCAACTAGGCACCTGGGACCCAGACCTGGACACCCCTGCTAGGACCCCCCCAGCTACCTAGGCACTGGGACCCAGACCTGGACCCCCCTGCCCCTATGCTAGCCCCCCCACCTAGGCACCTGGGACCAGGACCTGGCACACCCCCTCCACGCTAGGCCCCCACCACCTAGGCACCTGGGACCCAGACCTGGGCCCTCCTGTGCTAGGACCCCCTCCCCACATAGGCATCTGGGACCCAGACCTGGATTCCCCCATGCTAAGCCCCCACTTGGACCCTCCCTGACCCCGAGTCCTGAGACCCCCCACTTGGACTCAGCCTAATACTCAACTTGGAACCCCCCTGTGCTAGGACCCCCACCTGAACACAACAGCCCCCACCCCCGAGATAGAACACCACCTGGACCCCAACAGACCCCGGGTACTAAACCCCCCCACATGGAAGCCCCCGCATCCTGATCTGGAGCCGCCAGAACCTGGGTCTAAGACCCCCCAGCATGACCCCCATCTCGACCCACCTGGACTCGACCTGGATCCCCCCCCCCCCAGGTGCTAGGATCCCCACCTAGACTTTCCCCAGACCCCGGGTCCTAAGATCCCCACCTGGACCCAGCCTGAGACCTGATCTGGACACACATCCCTGTTCTAGGACCCCCACCTAGATCCCCCTAGACCCTGGGTCCTAGGACTTTCCCCACCTGGACCCCCCAGATCCCGGGTCCTAAGACACCCCACCTAAACCCAGCCTGAGACCTGATCTGGACACACATCCCTGTGCTAGGACCCCCACCCAAATCCTCCATAGGCCCTGGGTCCTAAGACCCCCCCACCTGGACCCCCCGTGATACTACCCCCCACCTGGACCCAGATGGAGACTTGACCAGGACCTGGACCCCCCAAACCCTGTGTGAAAGGACCCCCACCTGGACCCCCCCCATGCCCTGAGTCTTGAGATGTCAACACGGACCCAGCCGGAGATCTGGACCTGGAGCCCCGCCCCACCCAGACTGTGGCCCCCATGAACCAACGCTCTGGAACCTAGACCTGGTCCCCTAAGACCTCCACCTCAGGGACCCAGTCCTGGGCCTGGACCCCTGAGACCCCTACTCCTCTGACGGGGACCCCATCCCCAGGACTCTGACCCCTGGGGCCTGGATCCAGACTTGCATCTTAATACCCCAATCCCTGTAACCCCAACTCCCAGGTCCCAGACTGGATCTGGACCCAGACCTCAGCCCCAACCCTGGACCCCAGACCCTGGGGACTTTGACCAGCCCTTGGGACCCAGACCCCTACAAGAGACCACGAGCTTGAGTCCAGCCTGGCGCTGTCAAACATGGGCCTGGGAGGACCACAGACCCCGAAATGGCGTACCCCCTGCTGCCCAGGCCCGGGACACAACCCTCGTCCCACCCACTCCTTACCAGCCTGTGACACTGGCTCCAGGCCCGGAGAAGAACCCTAACCCCCAAAGGACCCCAGGTCCCCACCTCGAGCCATGAACTCAAACACCTCCCAGCTGCAGGCAGGCCCTGCCCTCATTCATGTGGGCCACTAGCCTGACCCCAGATCCTGGTCCTTCTTGGGGCCTAGAACCCAGGTCTGGGGGCACTGTGGCCCAGCATTCTGCCCAGGGACCAGAGCATCCAGCCATGGGCTCAGGCTGACCGAAGATCCTTAGGAGTCAGGCCCCTCCCAGGACTCCCACTCAGCACCAGGGACCCCAACAGAGACCCTAGCACACCCCGAACCGAGGTGGAGACCCAGGCCCCTGCCTTGGGATTCTGATGGAGTCACACACCCTCTCAAGCACATGGGACTGCCCCCCCCCAGTCACCCACCCATCTGTCCTGACATATGTGTTTGCACGGAGCTCCTGAGCCCCGAGCCCACTGGGCACCCTCTTGGCACCCAGCCAGCTTCTGCTCCTTTCTGAGATCAGCCTGTGGAAGAACCCAGATCTGCCCTGACCCCCCCATTTCCTTTTCTTTCTTTCTTTCTTTTTTGGATTTTTTTTCTTCTTTATTTCCTTTTGTTGCCCTTGTTGTTTTATTGTTGTAGTTTGTTATTGATGTCGTCGTTGTTGGATAGGACAGAGAGAAATGGAGAGAGGAGGGGAAGACAGAAAGGAGGAGAGAAAGACAGACACCTGCAGACCTGCTTCACCGCCTGTGAAGCGATTGCCCTGCAGGTGGGGAGCCGGGGGCTCGAACCGGGATCCTTATGCCGGTCCTTCCCCTTCCGCTTTGTGCCACATGCGCTTAACCCGCTGCGCTACCGCCCGACTCTCCCCTCATATTTTCTTTTCTTTATTTAAAAAAAATATTTTTTTATTATTTTTACATATTGATTGGATAGAGACAGCCATAAATCAAGAGGGAACAGGAGGGGATAGAGAGAAAGAGAGACACCTACAGCCCTGCTTCACCACTTGTGAAACTTTCCCCCTGCAGGTGGGGACCGGGGACTTAAACCTGGGTCCTTGCACATTGTAACATGTGCACTCAACCAGGTGTGCCACCACCCAGCCCCCTTTTCTCTTTTTAAAATATTTATTTATTTATTCCCTTTTGTTGCCCTTGTTTTATTCTTGTAGTTATTATTGTTGTTGTTATTGATGTCATGATGGCTGGATAGGACAGAGAGAAATGGAGAGAGGAGGGGAAGACAGAGAGGGGGAGAGAAAGACAGACACCTGCAGACCTGCTTCACCGCCTGTGAAGCAACTCCCCTGCAGGTGGGGAGCCGGGGGCTCGAACCGGGATCCTTACGCCAGTCCTTGCGCTTTGTGCCACCTGCGCTTACCCCGCTGCGCTACAGCCCGACTCCCCCATGTTTTCTAAAACAACTTTAAAAAATTTATTTATTTATTTATTTGCTAGAGACAGCCAGAAATCGAGAGGGAAGGGGGAGACAGGGAGGGAGAGACAGACACCTGCAGCCCTGCTTCACCACTCGCAAAGCTTTCCCCCTGCAGGTGGGGACCAGGGGCTTGAACCTGGGTCCTTGCGCATTGTAACGTGCGCCCTCAACCAGATGCGCCACCGCCTAGCCACCACATGGAGTCTTAGATGGAGCAGGGAGGGAGGGGCAAAGTGGAGATGCAGCCTGGTGTCAGAAACACTTGGGGGAGGGGGAGGAAGAGTGATCCATGAGGTGGCGCAGAGGATAAAGCATCGGACTCTCAAGCAGGAGGGCCTGAGTTCAACTCCCAGCTGCACATGTACCACAGCAATGTCTAGTTCCATCTTTCTCTCTCTCCTCCTATCTCCTCCATAAATAAATAAAATCTTGGGGGCCAGGTGGCGGTGCACCTGGTTGAGCGCACATGTCACACTGTGCAAGGACCCAGGTTTGAGCCCCTTAGTCCCCGCTTGCAGGGGGAAAGCTTCACAAGTGTTGAAGCAGGGCTGCAGTTGTCTCTCTGTCTCTCACCCTCTCTATCTCTCCCTTCCCTCTGGATTTCTGACTGTCCCAATCCAATAAATAACGATAAAAATAAAAAATAAACAAAGATAAATAAAATCTTTAAAAAAGAAAGAAAATGAGGACTTCCCCTTTCCCCTCCTACCTTCCTCCCTCCTCCCCTCCTTTCCTTTATCCTCCTTTCTTTTCCTCTCCCCTTCCTTCCTCTTTCCCTCCCCTGCCCTTTCTCCCCCTCCTCCTCCTCCTCCCTGTAGGCCTCCCTTCTTCCCTCAGAAGAAAAAGGAAGCTGTCAGCCTTGCCCTCTGCCCACCACAGGACCCGACAGAGAACTACAGGGTCAGGGTTTGATGCAGGACCCAGTGAGCGATGCAAAGAAAGACACCCTGGCCCAAGGTGGCACAGACAGCTGAGGGCAGGACAGGGCCCAGGCATGTGAGAGCAGCACACGGCCCCTGCAGCCTCGCCCCTCCCGCCCTGCCCCAGCTACAGTCCCAGGGCAGGGCGGGGCGGGTGGCCTGGGTTTTCTGGGGCAGCTCCTGTTGAAGAATTCTGCCTGGTGAACTTGTCAGACCGGAGTGAGCGCTGGCAGCCCAGCTCCTAAGAAGGAGGCGACGCTCAGCTTGCTGGAAACACAGCCGGCACCCAAGGCCCCACCCACAGCCCTGGCGCCTGGGTCTCTGCAGAGAGTCGGGGTCCAGGGCTCCCCTCTCTGATGCCCAGGGCGGAGGTTTGGGGAGGGCTGGGTGCCAGGCTCTGTCTCCGCAGAGGCTGGTTTTTGAGGTGGTACCGCTGCCCTCTGGTGGTGGTAGAAAGGTTGCGTGTAAACTGACTCCCTTGGTTTCTGTCACTTGACCTTTATCTAGCACCCAGGCTGTGCCAGCCTGAGGCTGGGATGCTGGGAGGGACGGGGGGAGAGGGGGGGAGAGAGAGAGAGAGAGCAGGAGAGGCACGGAGCGCCATCTCTGCACAGCTGGCAGACCCACAGGCGCGTCACTCCCTCGGATGACTAACAGGTGCTGTAAACTCAGTGCTTCCCACACGGAGGCTGGCTTCCATGCCCGGTGCCTGCTGGACCTGCTCCGGCCGCCTCCGTGTCCGTCTCCGCTGAGGCTCTTCCTCCACAATCCCTTCCTCTTGCCCGTCCCACCCCCAGACACACAGCCCAGTGGGTTAAGGGTCCCTTTGCTGCAGAGTGCCGGGACCCCCTCGTCTCCACCTGAACCCAGCCTCCTCACGGCCTCACAGAGTCCCTGCCTCTCCTCCCGCCAGGGTTTTTACAGGTCTGATTAAGCAAACAAACAAATATTTCTTGGCAGCCTAGGAGGTGGCACCATGCATTGGACTTTTGGGGCTGGGTGTGGTGCACCCATATTCCCAAGCACAATGACCCGGGTTCGAGCCCCTTGCTGCCCACGTATGGGTGGGGGAAGCTTCATGAGTGGTGAAGCATGTCTGCAGATGTCTATCTATCTTTTTTTTTTTTAAGTTTTTTTAAATTTATTTTCCCTTTTGCTGCCTTTGTTTTTCACTGTTGTAGTTATTGTTGTTGTTCTTGATGTCATTGTTGTTGGATAGGACAGAGAGAAATGGAGAGAGGAGGGGAAGACAGAGAGGGGGAGAGAAAGACAGACACCTGCAGACCTGCTTCACCGCTTGTGAAGCGACTCCCCTGCAGGTGGGGAGCCGGGGGCTCGAACCGGGATCCTTTCTCCAGTCCTTGCGCTTCGCGCCAAGTGCACTTAACCTGCTGCGCTATCATCTGACTCCCTGATGTCTATCTTTCTCTCTGTCTCCATCTCTCCCATCTCTCTCAATTTCTCTGTCCTAAAAAAAAAAAAAAAGGACTCTCAAACATGACGTCACAGGTTCAAGCCCCAGCATCGCCATATTCCAGAGTGATACTCCGCTTCTCTCTCCTCCTTCCTTTCTCTCACTCTCTCTCTCTCTCATAAGTAAGTAAATCAATCAGTCTTTCATGATCTGTGTAATTTATTTTGTGCATGAGACATATATATATATATATATATATATATATATATATATATATATATATCTAGAACAGCACTCTGGCATATGCTCAGGACTGAGGCACCCCTTTCCTCTGTCAGCACCCCTACAGTCTCCACCCGCTGTACTACCACCCGACTCCCTCTGGTCATCTTCTGCCACTCCAGAATCGAAGTTCACTTTCACTGCCGAGATCCCGGCTTTGTCACCCCCCAGAGCTAAAGCCCCTCCCCACCCGAGTCTGCTGGCTGGAAGGGTCCTGCTGGGAAGATCCCTGCTGAGCACCCCCTCTTTGTCAAGGTGACAACTACCCACCCCCTTTCCAGCAGGACGCAAAGTTAGAATCACAGAGGACAAGAGGAGTGAGGGACCAGGGACACGGCTGGCTCACAGCAGCGGCAGTGTCCACATCCGCCTGGCTGGAGTGAGGTCCTGGGCTCCATCCCCAGCACCAAATGGGAGTGGCAAGGAAGATACAGACGACAGAGCGGTGCTACGCTCTAGATCTGAAACTGGGAGGAGAGTGGGGCGCGGAGGTAGGCGGCCCACTGGTGATGTGCCTGCGTGAGGCTTCGGGTTCCAGGGCTGACTGGATAGCTCACCTGGGTGACGTGCTGCATTGCCATGTGTGGAGCCCACGGTCGCTCCTGGCCCCACCGTCCTGAGTGCTGTGGTCTTCTTCACACCCTCTCTGCTTCTGTCTCTATCTAAAAACAAAACAGAGAACCTGACTTCCATCTCTGGGACTGCATTATTATTATTATTATTATTATTATTATTTTGCCTCCAAGATTATCACTGGGACTTGGTGCCTGTACTACGAATCCACTGCTCCAGGAAGCCATGTTTTTCCCATTGTTGTTGTTATTGTTATTGTCGTTGTTGTTGCTGCTCTTGTAGTTGTTGGATAGGACAGAGAGAAACTGAGAAAAGAGGGGAAGGCAGAAGGGGGAGAGAAAGATGGACATCTGCAGACCTGCTTCACTCGTTGCGAAGTCACCCCCCCACCCCCCAGATGGGGAGGCGGGGACTCATGCCAGGATCCTTGTGCAGGTCCTTGCACTTCGTGCCCAGCCCTGAAGACAGCATTTAAAAAAATTATTATCTTTATTTATTTATTAATTGGATAGAGACAACCAGAAATTGAAAAGGTGGGGGTGATAGGGAGAGAGACAGAGAGACACCTGCAGCAATGCTTCACCACTTGTGAAGCTTTCCCTCTGCAGGTGGAGGCTAGGGGCTTGAACCTGGGTCCTTGTGCACTGTAACATGTGCGTTCAACCAGGTGCGCCACTACCTGGCCCCCCATTTCTTTTTTTTAAATGAGCCACAGCAACCTGGGAGGCGGAACAGTGGACAAAGCACTCAAGCACAAAGTCCTGAGTTTGATCCCTGGCACCCCATTTGACAGAGGGATGTTCTGGCTCTCTCTTTTCTTTTTTTTTTAAAATTATCTTCATTTATTTATTGGGTAGAGACGGCCAGCAATCAAGTGGGATGGAGGAGATAGAGAAGGAGAGAGACAGAGAGACCCCTGCAGCTCTGCTTCACCACTTGCAAAGCTTTCCCCTGCTGGTGGGGACCGGGGCTTTGAACCTGGGTCCCTGCGCATTGTAATAAGTGTGTTCAACCAGGTGCGCCACCCCCCAGCCCCTCCTTGATTTTTTCTCCCTTTAATAAGTAAATCTTTAAAGAGAAAAAAGTGGGCTCCAGGATCCACTGGGGCCCAGTCAGACAGGGTAGACAGCCTTTGGAGGGAGATGCCTATTCACCCTACAAGATTTACATGTGGGCTGGGCAGGGGCACACCCAGTAGAGTGCACACACTATGAAGCACAAGGACCCAGGTTCAAGCCCCCCTCCCCCACCTGCAGGGGAAGCTTCACAAGCAGTGAAGCAGTGTTGCAGGTGTCTCTCTTTACCTGTCCCCCCATTTCTCGTCTCTCAATTTCTATCATATCAAACGAAAAGGGACAAAAATGGCCCCTGGGAGCAAGGGATTTGTCCCAGGGATAACCCTGGTGAAACAAACAAACAAACAAACCACATGTGAGGAGGTAGGGACCTTGAGGAGGGGGTTCAGAACACAGGGGAGAAGGAGACAGAGCAGAATGGTTTTATGCAAAGAGACTCTCATGCCTGAGGCTCCAAAGTCCCAAGTTCACCACCCCACCCCCCCAATAAGCAAGAGCTGAACAGGGCTCTGGGTAAAAACAAACAAACAAACAAACAAACAAACAATGAGACTGAACACAGAAGAGGCATGAGGACGGCCTGGACCGTGACAGGGTGTGCGTGCGAGTGTGTGTGAGGCTGGAGTGAACACTGGCTGCAGCTCCTTCCTGCTCGTGTCTCATCTCATCTCTGCTTCCATCCTGAACACTGAAGACCCAGGAAGATGAGTCTGGGACTCCCCTGAGCTCCCCAGGGGCATGAAGGCTGGTGACACCCCCACACCTCTCTGGTGCTAGGGTCCTGTCAGTGTCAGACTCTGGCTGGGGTGCTGAGCCCATTTCTCTCTCTCTCTGTCTGTCTCTCAAGATTTTATTTATTTACTAATGAGAAAGATAGGAAGAGAGGGAGAAAGAACCAGGCATCACTCTGACACATGTGCTGCCAGGGATTGAACTCAGGACCTCATGCTTCAGAGTCTAATGTTTTAGTCTTGCGCCACCTCCCGGACCACACAGTCCATGTCATTCTCTGGTTTATCACCTGACAACGCGCAGGCTTGTCCTTGGGGGTCCCAGCCCGGAGTCCTTCGCACCCGACCAGGGCTGGGCCCTTGGCCGCCTCCAGCTCGGCCAAGGGAGACGTGGCCCCCTCGTTCGCCCCGCCCCCGGCCCCGCCCACAACGGACGCCCAATCAGCGGCAGGGCCCATCCCACCTCCCCGCCCCCGCGCCTACCCAATCCGCAGCCCGCTCCGTCCACGCCCCGCCCCCTCCACCAGCGCCCCGCCCACTGCTCGCGCCGGAGCCGCCACCACAGCGCATGCGCGCCGGCGTCCCTGGCTCCGCCCGCCGCGGATTCCCGTCGGGGTCCCCCGGGCGCCCCTCGGCCCCGAGACTTTCCCGGCCCGGCCGGCCGCGCTTGTCCGAGTCGCGGGGGCCGCCGACACTTGCTGTGGCGACCGAGGGAGGCTTGCGAAGCGACCTGCGGTCAGTCTCGGGGCCCCTGCCCGCCGGGCCGGGCGGCTCTCGGCACCCCGCGTGTCCCGCGCCCGAGCCGGCCGGGTGGGAAGGGCGCGGACGGGGGTGCGCGGTGGGCAGGGCGCCCAGGCTCGCCCGGGGGTGCTGGCGGGTGTGAACTTGGAGGCAGCAGATTGGCTGCCGCGAAGATGGGTCTCCCGACGCCCGGACCGCGGTGGGGAGCCCTCGGCCGAGCTCCTGCAGCTGAGTAGTCCCCTCCCCGGGGGGCTTCCAGGAGGAGGTGGCTCCCCCGGGGAGGGCTCCCTGCAGAGGCTGAGCCGGGAAGCTGCCCTGACCCTCTGCTGAGATGGACACAGGCTTTCAGGAGAAAAGCAGGTGCGACCCGACGTGTCCTGGCCGCTCCGGCGCCAGACGTGAGCCGCGTCTTCCTGCGGAGCTGGAGGGTCCAGAGCCCTGGGCTCGGGGGCGGGCAGGGCGCCGGGGCAGAGACCTCCTGGCCCAGGCCTCGCGCGCTGACGGGGTGCGGCTCCCCGGGCCGCTCCGACACTGCTTCTGGGGTGGTAGATAGAGGTGGTCGGGTGGTGTCACTCTGCCAGCATTCACAACCTTGGCAAAGTTCGCTTTGATCAAGTGAAAACTGGGCTTCTGGGGGGGGGGGGGGGTCGGGCGGTGGCGCAGCGGGTCAAGCGCACGTGGCGCAAAGCGCAAGGACCGGCCTAAGGATCCCGGTTCGAGCCCCCGGCTCCCCACCTGCAGGGGGGTCGCTTCACAGGCGGCGAAGCAGGTCTGCAGGTGTCTGTCTTTCTCTGCCCCCTCTCTGTCTTCCCCTCCTCTCTCCATGTCTCTCTGTCCTAGCCAACAACAACATCAATAACAACGATAAAAAAAAACACAAGGGCAACAAAAGGGGGGGGGGGAATGGCCTCCAGGAGCAGTGGATTCGTGGTGCAGGCACCGAGCCCAGCAGTAACCCCGGAGGGAAATCGTATCGTGCTTCTACCAGTTCAAAGGGGAGGCGGCGGCGGCCGGGCCGGTTGTGGAGGTGTTGGAGCTCCCACTCTGGGCAGGGCGCACAGGTGCCTCATTCAGGCAAAAGCCCCCCCCCCTTTTTTTCTTGCCTCCAGGGTTATCCCTGGGGCTCAGTGTCTGAACTAAGAATCCACTGCTCCTGTGTCCCATTTTTTCTTTTATTTTCCACGAGAGCACTGCTCAGCTCTGGCTTATGGTGGTGCAGGGGTTGAACCTGAAGACTTTAGAGCCTCAGGCAGCAGAGTCTGATTACAGAACCACTGTGCTACCTATCCCCCCACCCCAGCCATCTTCTCGGATTTTTTTTTTTTTTGGATAGGACAGAGAAACCTGTGTGTGTGGGTAGATGACACCTACAGACCTGCTTCACTGCTTGTGAAGCGACCCACCTGCACATGGGAAGCTGGGGGCTCTAACTGGGACCCTAACGCTGTGTGCTTAGTGTGCTTAACCCCGGCTACCGCCGCCGGCCCCCCGTGACCCGAAGTCTTGCCTCTTAACTGGCGGCGGGAGAGCTGCAGCCTAGAGGGGTCCGAAGCCCCCCGCCTCATGACTGAGCCTGTGCACACACGTACAACAAGGCAGGCAAGGGTTTCTGGTTTTGGCTTTGAAGCCTTTTTATTAAAAAAAAAAAAAAAAAAAAACAACAACAACAAAAAAAAAAAAACCTCAAAAAAATATTTTTCCATTGGAGGCTATTTCTTTTTTTGTTATTTTTTTAAAAAAAAATTTTATTACACAAATAGTTCCCGTTCCCATGTGTCAGAGAAAAGCTATCTTTGCTCTTGCTAGAACCAGAAGTGGAGAAATGCCTAGAAACAGTCCAGTAGCTTCCCTCCGTCCCTGGCCCAAAGGAACCCGACATGTCGGCTCAGCATGACTCGTCTCTTGATGCTTACACTTAATTTAGATTTCCTTAGCACAACATCGGAGATGGACTCTAAGTTAGCAACAAAAAATAGATATTTACAGCATTTCTCCGGGAAAAACAACAACAAAAAGACGCAACCAAACCCTTTAAACATAGTGACTTTAGGAGTTTTATTTATGGAGAGTTATTTTTTTTAATCACCAAGTGATTTTATATTATATATATATATATATATATATATAAATCTTCTTCCTTTCCTTTGTGGTTTTTCGCCCCGGGGCTTGGAAAGACGGAGGCCGGCTGTGGGGCTGCTCGGCTGAGGAGGGAGGCTCTCCTGGCTGAAGCGGGAGCAGAGCGCAGGCGACGGACGTGATGGAATTCTCTGGCCCTCTGCCCCCAAGGGACAGTCCTGTCTCCTCAGCTGGGACCAGCCCTCGAAGTCCCAGAGAAAAGGAAGACCCAGCCAGTGCCTCGGTCTCCTGCTGCCAATCCTGGGTTTCCCTTTTCCGCTGACCGAGTTACGTGCACGGTAAAAATGCTTTGTTGTTTTCCAAACCAAGAAGCAAACGAAATATAAAAACCAAAACCCCCAAACCAACCACTAGCTTGGAGATTTCTGTGGATGAACACGTCCCAAGTCAGAGGCACTCTCCCGGCACAATCCCTGCTCTGAAGGGGTCTCACCACCGCCCCTTGGATAAAAACACAATGGAACAAAACAAAGGGAGCTTTTCAGTATTTTCCACAGGAGCGACCGAAAAAGGCAGGAAGCTTCCAATTATAGGTCATTAACAATTATATTAATCAAGTTTCTGCTCGATACCCAGGGTTCTTTGCAGAGAAGTTCCCCGACACTGAGGCACTCTGGAATAAGTCACTGGCATTTCCTCAAAGCTCCAGCCCCGGCCGGGCCGCAGGGTCACTCACGGTCACAGACTGCTGTGAAGGTGCAGCCCAGTCAGCAGATAGGAAGAAGCAGATGCGATGCCACCGCCCGCGGGACCCGCCGCCCCTCGCCCCTTGCGAGGCCAGCCCATGACCCATGCCGGGGCGGAGCCGGGCGAGGTGGCAAAGGGGGACCCCTCTGCCGCTATTGCTTTGGAAGTGGCGGGGGCGCAGCCGGCGTGGCGTGGCGTGGTGTGGCGTGTCTCCTGGGGCTCGGGCTGGGGGCTCCTTCAGCTCTGGTGCGGTCGGGCGGCAGGGAAGGGGCTGGGGGGGGCGAGCAGGCGGGCAGGTTGTGCTATGACTAGCCTTCCTTCCGGTGGGAGCAGAGTGCAAATCCATCACGCGTGAGCTCTCGCCACGTCGGTACGGACCCAAGAGGAGCCCCGACCTTTCTGTCCTTTCATTAAAGTGCAAAAAGCTCTCCGCTGCCCTAGAGAGAGGATCTTTGGACAGGCCGTTTAATGCGAAGTGAAAGGGGGCAGCTGATGGGGCTCGACATGGGGCGGAGGAGCGGGAGGCTGGGGCCCCCACCCCCCCCACTCACACCCAGTACACTCAGCCACATACACAGAGAGGCACACGCACGCACACCCCGTCCACAGCCGCAGGAACCCCGACGTCCCAGACCGGTGAGCTTCTGGGCTGGAACACAGACCTGGGCCCTGGAGCCTGCAGCCTGCTGGGGGGCTGGTCTGACCGAACCCACTTCTCTGCTCCGGGGAGAGGCTGCTCCCTCTGAAGACGCCCCCTTGTGGGGCAGGAGGAAGGGCTTGTGGGAGGCAGGGGAGGAGGCGGTGCCTGGTTCAGAATCTGCCTAGGAAGCAGATTCTGTCGGGGTGTCCTGGGGCACAGTTCCAGCGCCTCCGCAGAGCCTGCACCCCAGTAAGTGCAACAAAGGCCTCCTAGAGACTAGGGGTCTGGGGCAGGGCAACCTCACTCTGTGGCCTCGTGAGCATTGGGGGGGGCAGCACAGACACGAACGAGGGGCTTCGCACCCCTCAACAGCACCAGTGTGATCTGCACGGGCGGCCGGCCCCTCCTGCCAAAGCCGGGAGAGTGACGTGATGAAGGACACGCTCTGGACGCCTCCAGAACCTGGCCGCTGGCTTCCTCCCCCCGAGCCCGGAGCCCGGCCTCCTGGCAGGCGAGAAGCGAGCAGGCACCCCAACACGCACAGCTGGGCGCCCCCGGCAGGGTCAGGGTGAGCGGGCAGGGCCGGCCCGGGGGGGGGGGGGACAGGAGAGCAGAGAGGGAGTGGGACGCTGGCCACGGCGCAGGGTGGAGAGCCGCTCTCCTGGCTGGGGAGGCAGGATGAAGGTTCCCTCCGGTGGTCTGGGCGGGCGCGGCTTAGCTGATCTTCTGGATCAGCTTCTCGTCAGACAGGCAGTAGAGACTGTTAATGGACAAGTCTGAGATGAAGTGCTCGCAGGCTTTCCGAGTGATCTGCTTGCATCCTCGCAGGTCAATCAAGGTGACGTTGGCGATGCGCCGCAGGTAGATCAGGGTCTGGTCCGTCAGCTTATTGCAGCCTGTGGAGATGGCGGGTGTGTGAGGGAGGGGCGCTGGGCACGGCCTCCAGCCTGGCTGGGCTCTCAGGCCCCCGAGGACCTCAGTCCCCCACCAGTGGCACAATAGACTCATGCCTGAGGGTCCCAGGTTCAGTCCCGGGCAACACTAAGCAGCACAGAGAGGACAGAGACCCCCCCCCCTTCTCCTGGCCCAGGCGGCGGGGTTCCAGGCTCCACGTACCTGCCATGTTGAGCTCTGTGAGGGAGTAGCGCGTGGAGGAGCCGACGGCGGTGAGCAGGTTGGAGGACTGATCTGTGAGGTGGCTGCAGTGACTGAGGTCGAGTCGGGACAGGAGGGGCATGTGGCGGATGATGAGGCGGAGCGTGGCGTCCGTGATATCCAGGCCGGCCAGCCGGAAGTCGGTCATGTTCCGGAGCTTGCTGCGATTGTCCTGACCTGCGTGGCACGAGGGGTCCGGCTCAGACTCAGCGCAGCCTCCCCGGCCTCTCTGCGGGGAGGAGTCTTCCAGGTGTCCTCCGGCTTATACTCTCTGCGCCTCGGACCCTGGGCCACACGTGCTCCTCCCCTCTGCGTGACCCGCACATGCAGAGTTCACCGTTCTGTTCCCACTCTGCGTGCGGCCATTTCCCACAGCGCCACTTGTCTCGCCAGCTTTTGATCGCAGTTAACTCGGCTTACAAGGCTTTATGTGTGCGAGGGGTGCGGCCTCGCGCTCGGCACAGAGCACCAGCTTCTGAGGAGAAGCGTGTGGAAGGACAGAGCTAGCCCACGCCACGCACGAGAGATGCGGGCCCCAAGCATACCTGGCTTATCAGCTGGTGGAGTCAACAAGTCCCGGATTTGAGGGTCCTTGATCCCTACTGCCCACCGAAGGTCAAGGGTCCTGAGAAGGGGGCAGCTAGAGGTGCTGAGGGCAGAGACCGCAGACCAGGAGCAGCCTGCTAGGAGGAGGTCTTTCAGGCCTGCGACAGAAGCCAGAGACACACAAGTCACACACGACCTTCCATCTGCCAGTCAGCCTGGCCCAGGGAGCGGATCCAGCCTAGTGGGAGAGGCGCCATGCCCTGTCCTGCCCCGCGCATCCAGGACACGCGTTGAGACCAACTGCTCTTTTCCTACCAGAGGGCAAGGGATCTGCCTTCCCGGGACCTCAGACCTCAGGGACTGGCCCTGGGACCGCCCGTCCTCTCACCTGGCAGTCTGTTGACGAGCCACGTCAGCTGTTTTTTGGAGATGTTGGTCCAGCTGAGGTCGAGGCTAACGGGCTGCCTCTTGATGATGCCACTGAGGGCCTGGGGCACAATGGCCTTACACCTACTCAAGTCAATTTTTGTCCACAGCCTCTTGTCGCAGCACCTGTGGCAGGAAGAGGAAAGAGATCTGGCTATGAGTCTGTCCAGCTCCCTCCCGGGCTTTTGCGTAAGCAGGCAGGCCCAGATCAGGCCCTGTGGCTGTCCTCTGACAAGCCCAGGCAAGGGAGTGGGGGACCCCTTTACTGCTGCTGGGTGGGCCGCACTGCTTGAGGACACGGTGCAGCTGGAGGCACGCAACAAACCGTGCACGCACTGCATGTCCTTGCCTGCTCCTGCCAGCGTCCGCGGGAGCGCTGAAATGTACCGACGGCTTGGCGCTCCAAGTTCCAGGCTGCCTTCAGTTCTCCCTGTCAGTCAAGCCCACAATCCACCCCACCCGCAGCCCTGGAGCCCGGGGTGGAGACTGCGTCCGCGGGAAGAAGTTCTCTAGTGGCGGCCTAGAACGGAGAGGCCGCTTCCCCCCTGCAGCCTGCAGGTCGAGGCCACACTGCAGAGCACTGCAGCACACAGGCCTGCTTAGTACTTTACAGCTCGGAGTCTGGCTGGCAGCGGGAGGAGAGACGGCACAGAAAGGAAAGTTGTGTAAGGCCAGGCCTGCAAAGTACGTGCAACCCTGGGAAAGAGCTGTAAGGAGCTGTAAGGAGAACTGGGTCCATCACAAAGGAACTCAGATTTGGGAGCTATACTGATGTTTGCAAAGAGTGAGCTTTTTAGTTAAAGACTTCACTGCTGGGACATGAAGCCTCCATGGCCGAGACAGTCAGAGGATCAGAGGACCTCAAGCCCTGGGGCCTGTCAAGAGTCTCCTGACAACAGCCTTCCTTGCAGTGGAAGTCTGGGGTGGGCCCTGAAAGCCTGCCTTTCCCACAAGATCCAGGTACCAGACTTTGAGAATGTCTGTTAAAAGGACTTGACCCAAACTTAAGCATAGACTCAAGGGCCCTGGCGAGAATTCACTCGCCCTGTCTACAGCGCAGGGTGGAGCCTCACTGTAGTGGGGGAGGCTCTCTATCTGAAAAAGTGAACCAGGAACGGTGATGCCCCGGAGCTGAGAAGTCCTCTGGTCTGTCTGTCCCTGTATCTCTCTCTCCTGACGGGAAAGGGTGGGTTCTAGGCCCCTGAGCTGAAGGAAGATCTCGCCGTGTGCTCTAGAAACCATCGCTTCGTATTTCTGGAGCACCTCCCCAAAGTGTTCTCACGTGTGATCTGAAACAACGGGGAGGTCTCGTCTGGAAGGACAAGTCTCAGGAAGCTTCCAAACTAGACCCTGCTTGCTGGAGAAAGGAAGCTGGGGCCAGGGCTTGGAGGTGGAAGTTCCACCGCTGAATCGTGAGCCTCCGCAAATTTCGGGGACAGCCGGAACCACCTCTGGTTAGTGTGCTAACGAGGGCTGAGGGTCAGCGACACCGTGGTCACCGGCACAGACACCGTGTGGCACACGGGCGCTCAGCAAGGACAGCGTCGGATCTGAAGGTTTACCAGAAGGTACACAGCACATGCCTGACCCTCTGTGCAGGAGGCACTTCCTGCAAGGAGGTGGGGGCCCGTGAAGCGGGTCCGACTGGGCGGACTCCTTCCCCCTGGGCCAGGCCCCAGGTGGCGAGACGGGAGTGGGCGCCCGCACCCGCCCCTGGCCCCGGCTCACCATTTATACCACGTCTTGCACACTCGCATACATTCACAGAGTTCTCTGCGGCTGAGGTAGCGGAAGACAGACATCCAGACCTCCCGCTGCATCCAGCTCCCGTCTCCATCCTGAGCCCCAGCGCCCCGGCCGTTCAGCCTGACCACGTCCGCCTCCTCCGCACTGTCGTCATCCTCGTCGTCCTCGTCCTCCGCGTCCTCGTCCTCGGCCCCCAGCCCCTCCTCGTCCCCGCGCTGGGGGCCTCGGGCCGGGCAGTGCTGCACCAGCACGCGGGGGGAGTGGCGCAGGTTGGCGGAGGAGGCCGTGATGGCCTGCAGCTTGGGCACGATGGACGTCCCGTGGAGCTCCTTGGCGGGCCTCTGCAGCGTGACGGTGAGGTACGAGCCCCGGATCTTGGCTTTCTCCACCTCCGACAGCTCCTTCTTGCCACTGGGGTTGTTCTCCTTCTCCCGGACCATGGTGCGCTCCGTGGCCTGCAGCCGGAGCAGTTGCCGCCGCTTGAAGCGCTCGTCCCGGCTGGCACTGTGGTGGTCGCTGGGGCCGGCCCCGGGGGACGAGCGGGTCCCCACGCCGCGGGGGGAGACGGGGTCGTGGATGAGCTGCAGCATGGAGGTGGGGGAGTGGGGCGGGGGCGTGAGGGGCTCGTCGCAGCTCCGCAGGGGCCGCAGGACTTTGGCGCGCACGGCTTCGTCGTCACTCTCCTCCATTTTCCGTTTCTGTAAGAGAGAGCCCCCCGCCCCCAGTGGCGTCAGACCCTCGCTTCTCTAAGCGTACAGGGCGAACCTTGTCGTCACTCTCAGGGGGCTCCGACACAAGCAGGCCGCTGCCGTCGTGTGTGTGTGTGTGTGTGTGTGTGTGTGTGTGTGTGTGTGTGTGTGGGCGGGCGCAGGGGGTGCAACTGAGCTCACGCCTGCGCCAGAGAAGCGGCCGAGAGAAGCTTTAAACGGGGCAGTCGGGACCGATGCGGCCCGGCCCGAGTGCAAGCACAGGAGGAGGGCCCAGCTGGGGCCCGAGGTCCAGAAGCCACCTCCTCCATGCCTCCTCCACTCTAGCTCTCTGGGCAGAATGCCCTTACGCAGAGGACACAGCTGCCACCCACTGCAGTAGGACCCTCTGACCTGCCTCCTGTTCAGTGCTCTCGCCCAGGATGCGGCTCTTGCCTCCCTGGAGAAGGGAAGCGGCCTGCTCCTGCTGCCTGAACTTGGCCGGAAGCAGAGGCCGACAGCAGTGCGCAGGACGCACGTGGCGAGACGCCAGCACTGCTTCCTCCGCTCAGCACTCCATTCCACCCTGTCCCTGGAGACTGACCGCATGTTAGTGCCCAGAGGCGCCTGTCCATTCGGGGTGGAGCCTGGACTCCACAAAGGATGTAAGCTTGCCTGAGGCCACCGGCACCCTTCCCGGGGCCCAGGGCGGCAGGCTGTGGGATGGATGCCCGAGTGGGTGGTTGCTAGATTCCCAGCAGTCGCTCCCAGACACCTGGCTCCCTCAGACAGAGTCTGCTGCTGCTCCTTCCATGTTCAGATCACTGTCCGGAGCAGAGGCCACCACCTGGCGGCAGGCTCCCACAGAGCTCTGGGAGGTGACGCTGACACAGTGTCCGCCAACCTGTCTGCCAGGAGAGGCAGCAGGGAAGCAACCGTCCGATGCCATGACCCTCACGACCAAGAAGACAGGAAAACAGGGAGATGACAAGACTCGTCCCAGTCTACAGGGAGGGGTCACTGGGGCCTGGCTGACTGTCCCCTCCCATGTGACCTGGTCAGGTTTCGCCTCGTCAGCTTGAGTACCCAGAATCCCTTAGGCCCCTTCACATGACCAGCGGCGACCACCGGGCCAACCACTGCAGCCGCTCTGGGCCAAGGCCACGGCACTAGTCCCCTCTGGGAGGGGCTGCTCTGCAGAACATGCCCGAGCACAAGGCAGGCACTTTCTGGGGCCAGAAGCAGGAACTTGTGCCGCCTCGGGTCCCCCTTCTCGCTCCCCTAGTCCCCTTCCCAAACAGCACAGCTGCATCCTTCCTTCTGGGACCCAGAACGCAAACTTCAGACCACCAACATGAGATACAAAACACAAAAGGAAAAACAAATGAAAACAATAATAACCAAAGAGAAAAAAAGCATTAAAACAAAATTTAAAAACAAGTGAAATGAACAAAATAAAAAATGAAATAAGATAAAGTAAAATAAAATAAAAAGGCAAATGAAACAAAAGCCGCCTGCCCCAGCAGGCCGTGGCGGAAAGCGCCCTGCGAGCCCAGCGCTTACCTGGGCTTTCTCTGAGCCGTCCTCCTGGTAGCACTTCGGACACTCCCAGCAATTTGGCAGCTCGTCGTTTAGCAACCCCTCTCCATCCATCTAGTAGGCAGACAGAGATGTTAAAAATCTATCTCATTGAAAAAAGAAAAAAGAAAAAAAAAAAAGAAAAAAAAAAAGAAAAAAAGGAAAAAGAGGCCCAGAGCCAGCTTCTTAAGCCTCCTCCATCCAACAGTCACACAGCCACAGGCTGGGAGGAACCCGGAACTCCGCCGTTTCTAAACGCGCTGGCCTGGCCCACAGGGGAGCCTCTGCGGGTTGTTAGCCCCCCACTCGCAGTTACTCACACTCTCACGCTGGGACACCTGACTGAGGCTAAGGTCCATAGGAGAGTGCTAAGAGTGGGTCAAGCTCTTCTGAGGGTCCCCACCTCTGGCCTGGACTGGCACAAGGCCGATCGGGACAGTGGGGCACGACATCTATGACGGCTTGGCTCCAAGGACCAGTGTCAGAGCGCGGAGTAAAAGACACTATCCGACGGGGCAGTCACTCGGGCCCAGCGGGCTGTGCGGCAACCTCGTCGTCATGAGGCTGACACCCCTATCGCCTCCAGGAAGCCCGTTTCTTCACACGGGAACCTTTCCGGACTCGGGCTGCTTCTCTCGGTTGACAGTGTCTTACAATCACCGTCAGCCAGGTGGCAGGTGTGACGGGAATACCAAAGGCGGCCCCGAAGAAGCGCGCGGAGGGCCCTCAGACAGGAAGCAGCAGCGCGGCACTGCGTGGGGAGCTGTGGATGCCCTGCCAGGGTGCTAGCCCCGAGGCTGAGGTCTCTCTCGGCAGCCTTCTCACTGTGTGCAAAGCTTCTCTCTCAGTGGTGCCCCAGCCTTAACAGACTTAACACTCGCTAAATGACAGCCGGCCCTCCTGCTGTCACCCTCTTTCAGATGGAGGGAGGGAGGGGAGAGAGAGAGAGAGAGAGAGAGAGAGAGAGAGAGAGAGGCGCACAGAGAGAGAGAGATGTAGCTGAGAAGCCTGAAGGCCTGAACACTCCTGAATGGGCCGCTCATGATGACCCAGCAGCACCCTCCCTCCCTCCCTTCTGGGGAAGGGTAGGTGGGAACCGGCCGGCCGGCCAGGCCTCAGCATCAAGGCCATCAGCCCATGGGGATGCAACACACCTCCCTCGACTTTCCTGCTGTCCCCTCCACAACTGAGACCCCCCGCCCCCGCCCCCACCCCCACGTCCCCTCACAGGCCCCTCCCCACCTGGAGGCAGCCGGGGTGGACGATCTCGTTGCAGACGCAGCATTCCATGAGCTTCTTCTCAAAGTCTTGTGTCTCCTCGTTCTGATCTACCTCTCCACAGAGGGAACATGTGACCGAGTGAGGCAGTCTGGGCTGCAAGAGAGCACGGACAGAAAGCCAGTGAAGAGCGGGCTTCCTGTGAGGGCTTCCGCATCCCTCTCACTGGTGGGTGGCCTGGGGCCTGAGTCTCTGGCCCACGTGCCGCACAGGGCGGTGTGTGGAGGGGGGGTTTCCAGAGGAAGGTGGCTGGCCAGAGTTGGGGAGAACTAGCCAGGTGGGAACCGGAGACCTCCAGAACCCAGCTCGTTGTCACGCGTCTGTCTGTCCTTGGCCACACAGCTCCTTCCTTCCTTCCCAGTCCATTCAGAGGGACAGGCGGCAGTGTTAAGCCCTCAAGTCCTTTTCCCTTCACTTTTAACGTACTATGCGTACTATCTGGGTTTTGCTTTTTTGTTGTTGTTGTTGTTTTGTATACCTAATGTAGACCAAATCTTATCTGATGGTTGTATACTAACACTTTGCCTTAGTTACCAGAGCACTGTTCAGCTCTGGCTTGTGGTGGTGCGGGGGATTGAACCTGGGACTCTGAAGCCCCAGGCATGAAGGTCTCTTTGCATTACCATTATGCCATCTATGCCTGCCCCCATGTGTTGTTTGTTACACATGTATAAACTACTGTATTTTACTGTTGACTGTAAACCATTAATCCCCCCCAATAAAGAAAAGAAATGTTGCTCTCCTCTTTGGAAACTGGGTAAGACCAAAAGATTAGATTGTTTTAGGACTAGGCACTGTCCTTCTGCACCCAGGAAGAAAAGGGGCAAGTGAAGAAGACACGAAGAGTTTGTTCTTCTCAAACCTGAATCGCCTCACCATATACTTTCCGTCCCCCTCCCCCAGCCCGCCCCAGGCCACTCACTGCTAAGCACTGCCGGAGGACACAGGACTGCTTCATGCGCCCGGGCCCGCCAAACTTCTTCATGTCCCTGCAGTAGTGGCACACGCCACACTCCCCCTGCACGCAGGCCTTGCACTTCCGACACCGCACTCGTCTCCGCCGGGCTCCGGACACGATGGGGGAGGCGGCGGCTGGCCTCACGGGGGTCAGCCGTGGTGCGGGTTTCATGGTGTGAGGCTTCGTGATGGGGATGGTAGGAACACGCACCTTCGGGCGGGCAGGGAATTTAAGCTGCAAAGAGAAAGCTCTAAGCACCGGGCGGGAGGGGAGGAGACCGCGGCCAGGCAAATCCGCCCGGTGCCTGTCCACGCCGCTGCCCTGGGCACGGCCCACAGGAACTCAACGAGCTCTGTCACCGGGGTATTGCTGGGACTCTGTGCCAGTGCTATGAATCCACCGCGCCTGACAGCCTTTCCAGCTTCCTTTTCACCGCCCGTGAAGCTGCCCCTCTGCAGGGACCATGTCTTCTACTTACTGAATTTTCCACTGTGCCATATCAAACACTTTTTTCTATTTTTTCTTTTATTATTGCTACCAGGGTTATCACTACAAATCCACTGCGCTCGGTGGCCATCTGCCAACCCACTTTCTACTTTAACTTGACAGAAGATAGAGATTGAGAGGGAGAGAGAAGACCGACACCTGCAGACCTGCTCCACCAGTTGTGAAGCGCCCCCTCCTGCAGGTGGGGGACAGGGGCTTGAACCCAGGTCCCTGTACATGGCGATGTGTGCCCATAAGACACTTTGTGACCAAACAAGCAGAGCCAGCAGGGCAGGTCCCTGGAGTCCCACTGTGCGAAGAGGGCAGGACACCTCCCGCCGCACCCTGAGAGCAGGACCCAACGTACGTGCCAGACTAGCGGCCAGGGTCCTAAAGCCGGCACTTGGACTCTAACAAATAACCTTGACAAAGGACAACATGGGGAGAATCTACCCAGGATCTGACTGAAGAGCATGAAAACCCGTAATCGGCAGCTTTTTGGCCGGCGGGCAAGTCCTCCTCTCAGTCTAATACCGACAAGTTGAAGCTAAGGAGAACTGTCTGGACAGCTCAGCCCCTGGCCAACACAAAGCGCTCTGACCTTTGGTTGTAGATGGGATTAACTTAACATCGCCGAGTCACTAGGCCAGGAGGATGGGAACTGGCCCGCCCGCCCAGTAAGCAAACGCATGCCGCTTGCCTAGCCTGAGTGTTCTGGGAGAAGAGCACCTTTCTCTGTCTGAGACCGCCAGGCCCCAGGCGCCAGCTCCCAACAAAACCGAGTGACCGTTCCTACTGGCTTATACTCCTGCTCCAAAAGCAACAGGAAGACCTGTTGGCGCGCCTCCCCGGCAGCTTCTTACCTTGTCCCTCTTGGGCCACTGCACTATGGGGACTCCGGTGAGCGCTAGTTTGGGGTCGCTGTGCGCAAGCTCCTCCAGCAAAACCTGAGGGAGAAAGAAAGCATGGCCAGCAGAGTCAGACGCCCCACGGCAACCACAGTTATTTATTTTTAAAGATATATCTATCTTACAGACAGGACGAGAACCAGAGCATCTCTCTGGCATACGTGATTAAACTCAGGACCTCCTGCTAGAGAGTCCAAGACTTAATCCGCTGCACCACCTCCTGGGCTGCCAGCAGACTTTCGGCCTCATTCCCCACAGGCACCAGAGGGAGGGGCTGGCAACGGCACGGCACTTCCCAGCCGCAGACTCACTGGAGTCGCAGACTCACTGGAGGCGGAAGAGGGTAAGACACAGGCCTGAGCAGCAGCCCCACATGTGCGCTCACTGCTCATGCTCAGGCTCAAGCGACCAGCTCCATGGTGACAAGTGTCAGCTGCCACCCAGCTGGACAAATGACAACGAAACTTTACATGCACCACCCCCTCGTCCTTTTTGTAGGTGGCAAGGCCTGCTCTCCTTGTGCACAGCTCCGAGGAAAGGGGAAAGGCTGGCTAACGCCGGATCCACAACACCAACAGCCAACGTGATGGAGGCTCTGCTCCTGACACCGCCCACATACACCTCACTCTTGGGCTCTGTCCACACACACACACACACACACCCGGCCATCTGCCTTGATCCTGGGGCGTGGGGCAAGGCGGCTGCCCGGGCTTTAGGGCCAAGTGGCCAGGGGAAGCTCGCTACAGAAGCTGCCACTGATGGCGTGCTGTGCTGCTTGGAAACAAACCGACTGTGTTTTGGAAATTTCTGAAGCCCAAAGCCTCTTTGAGAACCAAATCCCTCTTCCTCTGACCTCATGAGCCCCGAAGCAGCAAAGGAACAGAACAGAGCTGCATGTGGCCGCTGTCCTTGTGGACAGGATACTGAGCGGGTCTGCACACACCAAACTTTGCTCCCAGCCTTGCTGGAGTGTCAGGCCGGTTGAAATAACCATTCCCAGAACTCTGCAGGCTCAGTGCCTGGAGACCAAGGTTCTGAAGCACGAAGCACTGCTCTGCCAAGCACCTCCACCCTCACCCCGAAAACCGTGTCCTAAACCCCAGGGCGGGGTTCAGAGAGACCCTGACTCACCCCTAAAAGCCGCGGGAAGGTCCCCTGTGCCAGGCCTCCAGATGCCTCTCGCCCTCCCCGGCCCACCTAGTCTGCAGTCCTTTACTTGGGTTGCTCTGGCATCCCTATTCTGGGGCCTCCTGTGAGCCCCACCGCGTGGGGGTGAAGAGGCGGGTGCCACGTGGGAGCGGCTCTGGCCTGGGCTCCCCATCTCCCAAGGGTGACAAATTCAGATCCATTCCAAACGTGTGCTCGCGAGGGAGTGCGGCGCTCCCCTCCCCCACCCGGTCAGGACTCTGCCCGCTTCCTCCGCCCCAGAGGCGCCCCAGAGCCCCGGGCTGTCCGCAAACAGGGACTTTCCACCTTCAGCAAAACAAACCACAGGGCGATCGCCGCAGAGCAGAGAAGGAACCCAGCGGGCAGGCGCCAGCAGCGCTGCGGCGGGAGCTGCACATTCTCTGCAGGGAGAGCAGGGAGGTAGGCAACCTGTCTGCGTGGGGAGAGCAAGCTGTCCAGACACTGGGCTCTCAGGGTCTGTGTGGGCGCAGAGGGCTTCCTTCCACGCCCGGCTTCAGCTGGGCCGTCCACCACAGCACGCCCCACTCCCAGCTAAAAAGGCAGACTGCGCGGAGCCATATAAAGCCACCACTCTTCACCACAGGGGGTTTGGGACGGTGAGGAGCGGGGGTGGAGTGTGGAAAGACTGCTGCCTGGCAATCGGGGAGCCTGGAGCCCCAGCCCATACCCAGCACATCACAGCGAGAAAGAGGACAGCGAGCGGGGAAGGACGCCCCAGACCCAAGCACCCCAGTTTCAAAACACAGCCTAGTGGGGGAGCAAGTGCAGGACCCCCCCCCCCCCCCATTGTCCCCTGGCCCCTTCCCGGTGACACACGCCCAGCCAGCGTGAGTCTGTGCCCGCCTGACCTTGCCTTCCCGGTGGCTCCGGAGCTGCCGAGGCTCATGGGTGAAGTTTCCCCAGCGTCTTTGTTTTGTTTTCTCGGTTGCAAGTTGTGCCCGGGGAGTTAAGATTTTTCTGCTAGGAAAATCCCAATTTGCCCCCACCACCCCAACCCCCCCAAATCTGCCTCTCTGGGGGCGGAGGTGGCAGGGCAGGTCCGGAGGCAGCCCTTCCAGCTGGCGGAGCAGGGGCAGAGGCAGGAGCAGGGGCAGGGGCAGGAGCAGGAGCAGGCTGCGGCGCGCGGCTCCCCTCTGAGCTGCTCCCCGGCCAGGGTTCCGCCGCTTCCTGCGCCTGTGAACAATGCTGCTGCGTCACCCACATGCAGCTCCCAGAAATGCTTTGCAACGGAAGGCGGCAGGCGGGGGAGCCGCGCTCTGGCTCCAGCTCGGGCTTGGGCGGGGGAGCCGGGCTGAGTGAGCCGGGCCGGGCGGCCGCCGCAGAGCCTGCGGGGAGGGGCGAGGAGCCTCGGCGCGATTGGAGGAGCCGCGCGCCCCCGCCCCGCGCAATCGGAGCGGCCCGGCCCAGGCTCCCGCTGGCCGACTTCCGAGGGTGCCAGTGCCCGCCCGCCCGCCCGCCGCACCGGAGGCCGCGGCCCGCTTCGTCCTTGCCCCGTCCACGCCCGGCCCCCAGGGGTCACCTCTCAGCGCCAGGCGGCCGGCGGAGGCGCCCCGAGCCGCTCGCTGCTCCCTCCCCCACCCCACCCCACCCCACCCCGGAGTTAGCTTCGCCCCCGCCCAGAAGCCAGAACCAGAAAAACCAGGTTTCCAGAAAAGCGTCAGGGCTGGTGCTCTGCGGCCAGCCCGGCCCGACAGTGCTCAGGGTCGGCGCCCAGGCCTGGGGGATCCCCGCTGCCGCTGCCGCTGCCACACCCCGTGAGCCCCTCCAGTCCAGCCTGCTACACCGGCCGCTCGACCTCCCTAGGCGACCCCAGACCCCAGGCCCGACAGCGCTCCAGTGCTCCCCCCCAGGTGAGGCGCAGGCTGAACCAGCCTGGATGGAGCTGCAGAGTCAGCCGCACTGCACCCGGCTGCCTACTGGGCCGAACCCCGGGGTTCCGGGCCCACGAGTGGAAGGGGGCTTGGTGGGCAGTGCAGGCCAAGCCGCCTTACTCTCACCCAGCAGTTTCTGGGAACCAGGGGCTGCCGGCTCACTTTCACAGTCCTGGGGAGGGGCTGCCCCTGCCCTCTGCGAGGGCCCTGCCGGAAGTGCCGTCTCTCTGCCACCAGCCCAGCACACCTGAATAGATTCCCCCACAGTGAGAGGTTTGCTTGGCAAGTGCTCAGTCTGGCCTTAATGCTCTCTGCCCTACAGGAAGTCACACTAAGGCAAAATACATGCTGTAGCAAGGGTTGATTCTAGAGGTCACTGGAAAAGGACAAAGACCAGACAGGGCTTTAGGAAACTCACTGCAAGTAAGATTCAAACCACAAATTAGGCAAAGCCTAATTTTTCCCCTATTAATTTAAGGGGGAAAAAAAGGCAATAAAGATCAGAACTAGTAAGAACACAATATAGGAATGTTAAGTCATGGCACTTTCTACTCAGAATGTGTTATTACAACTATCTTGTTAATAAAGATTTATTTATGCAGACTACCTTCTAACACAGCCCTCCAATCTGGCTTAATAATGGGTGTTTCTTTTTCCTCTCTCTTTTCTTTCCGCCAGGATTATCACTGAGGCTTGGTGCCAGCA
The DNA here is from genome assembly GCF_950295315.1 of Erinaceus europaeus. Lineage (NCBI taxonomy): Eukaryota > Metazoa > Chordata > Mammalia > Eulipotyphla > Erinaceidae > Erinaceus > Erinaceus europaeus. The sequence goes on from NC_080178.1 coordinate 2,816,330, forward strand.
TTATGGATCCACTGCTCCTGGTGGCCTTTTTTATTGCATAGGACAGAGAGATATCTTGAGAGGGGAGAAGAGAGGGAGCTAGAAACGACACAGTTTATTCGCCCTGAGGTAGGTGCAGGGGGCTTGAACCTGTGTACTTATTAGCTGGCTGCACCACCACCCGGCCCCCCATTTTATTTTGTCACCAGGTTACTGCTGGGATTCTGTGCTCCCCATTTTATTTTGTCACCAGGTTACTGCTGGGATTCTGGGATTCACTGCTCCCACAAGCTTCCCCCTCCCCTTTTTTGATAGAGGGTAAGAGAGAGAGAGAGGGAGAGAGACAGCGGAGGAGACACCTATAGCACTGCTCCAGTGGATGAAGCCCCCCTGCAGGTGAGGGCTGGGCACTAGAAACAGCGTCCTCATGCATGGTGGCCTGTGCCCTCTGCCTGGTGAGGTACCAACAGGATCCCCTCTGTTTCTTTGGTAGGGTGTCAGATGAAGACAATCTCTAGGGTTTCTATATTTACTTGTAACTCTTAAGTCTGCTCCAGTCCCATCACACTGGGGGGATGGAGGAAGCTGGGCATAAATTGATAATCAGTTACAAAATAGAATGTTAGGTTCGCAGTTGTGAGCAGTAGTCCCTAACTCGCCACAAAGAGCAACTCCCTTTTGACACTGATAGAATGTTGCGGCGGGGAGAGGCTGAGTGGGCAAGGTGCTGGGCTCTGAAGTCTGATCCCTGGCATCAGGGACCCCTGGTTTTCCTTTATGCTGATAAATAAACCAAGCGGGAACAACTGGCACAGTCTGCAAAACAGCCCAACTGGCTAGTCAGCTGCTGTGCCCTGTGCATGACCCAGGTGTGAGCTGGTCCACATCACAACGGAGGAAGGCTTTGGCACTGTGGTCTCTTTCCATCTCTCTCTCTCTCTGCCTCAGTCTCTATCTAGAAAAAATAAAATGAAGCAGTGATCACCACCTGACTGGCCGGCCACCTTCTCATCCTTGGGGCTGGCTGGAACCCTGCCCCACTAGCCTGGAACACATGGCTTCCTCTTCAGCCCTCTCTGCTGCCCCGCGGGGCATGGTCCAAAGCCTGCCTGCCAGCGCCGCCCCCCGCTCAGTGGTGCAGCCATCTCTGTTGTTCATCTGCACCGCCATTCTTTTTGTTTTGTGCCACCAGGGTCACCTCTGGGCTCAGTGCCTGTATGGCTACACCATGCTGGCAGCCTTTTTTCCTTTTACCTTCCCTTAAGCTAGAGGGTAAGAGACAGAGGGGAGGGAGGGGGAGAGAGACACATCCAGAGACAGGCAGGAGAGGAGACACTGCAGGCACTCCCATGTGGCGGCTTAAACCCTAGTCTTGGTGTGCATGCTCTACCGGGTGAGCCACCTCCTAGCCCCCATAAATGTGCAATTTTTTTACCGGGAAATGACAGTTTATTAAATACTTTACTAACAATTTACACAACAGCCTCATGAACACGATGCTGTTGTGGAAGAAAAAACAGGTCTTCGCAGATTTATTTTGCCCAAAATCACAAGGTATGGTTGTCAAACTTCTCTCAAAACATTTTACAAGAACAGGAAAGTAGAAAGTGTTCAGGTGGTGCGGGAGGTGGCGCAGTGGATATGGCGCTGGGCTCTCAGGCATTGAGGTCCCAAGTTCAATCCCCAGCAGCACATGTACCAGAGGGATGTCTGGCGCCCTCTGCTCCTTTCTCATTAATACATAGTCTTTTTTAAAAAAAAGTGTTTAGCACACCAGACTTCATAAAGTGAGACGGGCAACCAAGTCCATGACATGTGACATATGTGTGCTCCCTCAGCGGCCTCTTACCGCCAGAAGGGCACTGCCCGCAGTCGCGACCCCCCCGGGCCCCCGCCACACCTCCAGGCTTTTGCTCACACTCACACCTGGTGTCTCTGCTCAACATCTATCTAGAATAAGATTCCGCGCCTTATTCATCATCATCATCAGCACCGCCAGGGCTTTCTGCCGGTGTGACTCCACCTTCCAGACAGAACGGGGGAGGTGGCTATATACCATGGAACGCAGATGAAGCTTCCCTCCACTCGGCACGGTGCTCCCACATGCCGGCCCTGGGCTTGAACCTCTGTCCCCTCCCACATGTAAACTGTGCACTCTAGCAGGTGAGCTCTCTCTCTCTCACACATGGCCACTGTATTGATTTCGTTCAAAGACGGATACCAGAGCACGGCTGTCACTCACGTGTGGTGTGAGGCGCTGAGCCCAGAGGCTCAGACAGGCCTCAGGTGCTCTACCTCCTTGGGCCGACTTTTCACTCTCTTAGCCGGAGCACTGCTCAGCTCGGGCTTATGGTGATGTGGGGGACTGAACCTGGAACCTTGGAGGCTCAGCATGAAAGTCTTCTGCATAACCATATATTATCTCCTTGGCCCCTTAGCCCCTTGGCCTATTTGGCAACTTAGAAATATCAGAACTCCCTCCTGCCTTCAGCAGGCCCACAGGCATCAAGGCCACCCACTTAAAACGTCCCCAAACAGGGCCTCGGACAAACTGACCACCCACCTGGGACTTCAACAGTAAGACAATACTCCTTTCACTCACCACGAGACCTTACCGCTTGGGCTAAGGGGGTTAGGGGGTGCAGGAGCACACAGCAGCCAAATGGCCCCCCCTCGCTGTGTTCCCACGTGCAGTGGCGAGCACTCAGTCTGGGGCACACGCATGACAAAGCAGGCAGTCTCCGAGGTGAGCTACCTCACTGGCCTCTAAGACTCTTTTCACTTATTTCTCCCAGAACCCTGCTCAGCTCTGGCTCATGGTGGCATTGGAGACTGAACCTGGGACCTCAGGACCTCAGGCAGGAGAGTTCTTTTGCAGAACCATCATGCCTTTCCCAGTCTAGATTTAAAAAAAAAATTATTTTAATATGGGGTGGGGGGGTTTGAATGTTCTGCAAAAACCTGAGAAATGTTACACATGTACCAACTACTGGATTTTTTTTTTTTTGCCTTCAGGGTTATTGCTGGGCTTAGTGCCTGCATTATGAATCCACAGCTCCTGGAGGCCATTTTTTCCACATTTTTTGTTGCCCTTATTGTTGTTGGATAGGACAGAGAAACTAAAAGAGGAGGGGGAAAATGGGGAGGGGAAGAAAGGTAGACACACCTGCTTCACCGCCTGTGAAGCGACCCCCCGGCAAGTGGGGAGCCGGGGGCTCGAACTGGAATCCTTCCAGTGGTCCTTGTGCTTTGCGCCGTGTGTGCTCAACCTGCTGCCCTACTGTCCACTACCAGCCCCTCAACTACTGGATTTTACCGTCAACTGTAAACCAGTAATACCCAATGAAGAAAACTTAATACACCATTTTCCACCCCCCCTTTCTAAGCCTGCATTTATGACTCTCTCCGACACTGCGGCACCAACACTCAGAGCCCAGCAACCACACCGCCGACACTCACTTCTCCAGGAAATGTGCGATGCTCGGCCTCTCATCTCTGCTTACTGTGAGGACCTACAGGCTTTTGTCTGCAGGGAGAGGCGCCTGGCCTGCGCCAGCTGCAAACCGCACCGCAGCAGAAGCCCCGTGCTGCCGCACAACAGACGACTGCGGCGCAGGGACTCGGCACCGCCCAGCCCAGGCTCCGGCATGTGTGGTGCCAGCTTCTCAGAGTGAGCAAGCTCTGAACTCACTAGCTCTTGACTCTCGGGTCAGACAACTGCTTCAATACAGGAATCATCGATCCGTTTGCTCTTAAACTGAAACTACCTGCAGAGCTGGGGTCTGCAGCCCTCCCTCCGCTCTTGCAGGGCTGCATTTTGACTACAGGGTTAGCAGGAGGTGGCGAGGACGAGCCTCCACACACAGGACCCAAGCTGTCAGCTCCTGCAGCCACGCTGCCGGCTGGCCCTCCGTCCTCCCACGCTGGTCTCCACGCCGCTGTGAGCCAGCAGCCGACCGGCTTTCTACCTGGTTCCTGGCAATAGAAAGCTCCCTCCTGATACTTTTCTCACTAGGTGTCTCTTAGCACACCTCCTTATTTTATACCAGGGCACTTCTCAGCTCTGGCTTATGGTGGTGCTGGGGATCGAACCTGAGACTTTTGGAGCCCAGCCATTAAAGCCGCTCCCATTATTTTTGTTTTTAATATTTTATTTATTAGAAAAATAGGAGGAGAGAAAGAACCAGTTATTACTTTGGTACATGTGCAGCTGGGGATTGAACTCAGGACCTCATGCTTGAGAGTCCAATGCTTTATTCACTGCGTCACCTCCCGGACCACTTAAAGGCCCTCTGTATAACCTTTATACTGTCCCTCTACCCACCCCTTCTTAAATATCTATTTTCATGAGTGAGAGACCGAGCACTGCTTAGCTCAGGCATGTGGTAGCGCCAGGGACTGAACACGGGGGGCCTGTGGTGCCTCACGCACGCTCCGTCTGGTGACCTCCCAGATCCCCTCACCGCCACCCGCCCGCCCGCCATCTCCCCCCGCCCCCGACTGCCACAAACACATCTCTCTCCCTCTCTCACCACCCCCCATATATATAAGTCAGAGCACCACCATGGCAAATGTGATGCTGGGGATCAAACTCAAGACCTTTTGCTTTTTTTTTTTTTTATGATATATTTTAAAAAGTATTTATTTGTTGTACAGAGACAAAGAACAATCAAGAGGGAAGGGGGAAATAGAGAAGGAGAGATGTCTGCAGCACTGCTTCGCTGCTCTGCTTAATATCTGACCTGAATCTTTCTACACTTAACTACTTAAGGGAGTTTGTACTTGACCTGGTACAACTGACTGGTGGATTATAATATGGCTTCTTGTAACTCGTTTCACTGGTGTCTGTCTATACAGATACACAATGTACAGAATGGGAAAATGAATGACCTTTTTCAGAAATCAGATACGTAATAGAGTCCCTGTGGGTCTTGCGTTCAATCTCTGGCATCACATGTGCCAGGATGACAACCTGGTTCTCTCTCTTTTCCGTTAATAAATATATCTTTAAAAAATGTACAAAAGGGAGTCGGGCGGTAGCAGCAGGTTAAGCGCACGTGGCGCAAAGCACAAGGACCAGCGTAAGGATCCCGGTTTGAGCCCCAGGCTCCCCACCTGCAGGGGAATCGTTTCATAGGCAGTGAAGCAGGTCTGCAGGTGTCTGTCTTCCTCTCCCCCTCTGTCTTCCCCTCCTCTCTCTATTTCTCTCTGTCCTATTCAACTACAACGACAGCAATAACAATAGCAACAATTAAAAAAAAAAAAGGGCAACAAAAGGGAAAATAAATAAATAAAAAATTTTTTTAAAATAAACTTAGTGTGCTTTCTTCTTGGGGTTCCTAAAGGCAGTTATTCAAGTCAACAAGTCTCAGAACTTACAATTTAATGTTTCTGACATTCATCTATGATAGAATAGCTACAGAAAAAAAGAGACCTGTGTGGGGAAAAAAAAAAGGAAAGATGTTAGTACTCACGCCCTCAGAATGACATGGTTATATGTGTGTTCTATTACAATGGGAAGGGAGGGGGGGAGGGAGAGAGGGAGGGGGGAGGGAGGCATTTTGCTCGCTCAAGGGTAGGAAGTGAGTTTGGGATCTTAGCAAAGTGTGCCTGACCCTTTCTCCTGCCCTTCCCAAAGCCAAAGGCAGCCTAGATATCCTGGGAAGACCCTTCATCACTGTCAGTAAGTCCCCCAGTACTGAGTCAGCCACGAAGACAGGCGAAAGCAGCACACCCGTGCTCACTCTGGAGGCCCAGTGCCCACAGGCCCCAGGGAGGACGGGACGTGAAGTTCTGTGACGCTGAGGCAGCCGAGGCTAACCACCCTGGGGAAGACGCAAGTCTGACTGGCTGCCGGTTGTGATGCCTTGGATGCTGCTGATAAAACCAGGAGCTTGGAAACTTGAGTCAGTCCAGCTGGTTAATTCTAAACATAATGCTATCACCATGTATAGAGATGAAGCATGGTTAACTTGGAAACTGAGTCAGTCCAGCTGGTTCTTTTTTTTTTTTTTTTAATAATTTATTTATTTATTAATGAGAAAGATGGGAGGAGAGAAAGAACCAGATATCACTCTGGTACATGTGCTGCCGGGGATCGAACTCAGGACCTCATGCTTGAGAGTCCAGTGCTTCATCCACTGTGCCACCTCCCAGACCACCCAGCTGGTTAATTCTAAACATAATGCTATCACCGTGTATAGAGACAGATGAAGCATGGTTAACCTGGAAACTGAGTCAGTCCAGCTGGTTAATTCTAAACATAATGCTATCACCGTGTACAGAGACAGATGAAGCATGGTTAACCTGGAAACTGAGTCAGTCCAGCTGGTTAATTCTAAACATAATGCTATCACCGTGTATAGAGACAGATGAAGCATGGTTAACTTGGGCTGGACACGAATCACTGCAGAAGCTGGAATACACCTGCCGGGACTCTGTCACTACCTCCTCTAAACCTAAGCCGTGCGGACTGCACCTGCCTCTCACAGAACACACCTTTAAAAATTGCCCTTCACTGCCAGACAGGGCCAACACCGTTTTGGTGTCTTTAACGGTCTATCTATAAACAGCAATATAGAATTAAACCGTCGACTGCAAACAGAAAAGAGAGAATGAAAGCTCTGGCCCTGGGGGTGGGGGGAGACAGCATAATGGTTATACAAACAGACTCGTATGCCTAAGGCTCTTAAGTCCCAGGTTCAATCCCCTACATCACCATAAGGCAGTGCTCTGGAAAGAGAGAAAGAAAGAAAGGAAGGGAGAAAGGAAGGAAGGGAGACAGCGTGTGTCTAAGGAGGGTAAGGAGGGAGGGAGGGAGAGCTCTGGCCCCGTCCCAGTCTTTAGAACTGTTTTGAGGTGGGGGAGCAGAAGACACGCTGGCTATACGGTTTCAGCTGGCTATGCAGCAGCAGCCAACAAATAAATAAATAATCGGGAGGGCGGATGGGAAAGGCGTACTGTAAGGCTTTCAGGTCACTTTCTGTGTGTGTGTGTGTGTGTGTGTGGGGGGGGGGGTGGGGGTGCGGGGGATGCAGTGGGCAGAGTGCCGGCCTCGTGTGTTACACCCTCAGTTCGATGCTCTGAGACTACACGTGCCAGAGTGTGGCTTTGAAGATGAGATGCACTAAAAATGTGAACTAGCTTTTGAATACACACACCATGCCCCGCACCTAAGATATGTCTCTAGACACCGACTAAAAATGAACATGATGTAGCCTGAAGGGCGATGTAGGAAGTAACGTTCTAGACTTGGGAGCCCGAATCCCAAGTCCAAACCCTGGCACTCAGTTTGCCGGTGCTGCTCTGGCTACCCACCTGTCTTGTAAAATAAGTCAAAATTAAAAAATACATCTAAGGGGGCCAGGTGGTGGCACACCTGGTTAAACGCACACACTACAGCATGCAAGGACTGAGGTTCAAGCCCCTGGTCCCCACCTACAGGGGGAAGGCTTCACAAGTGGTGAAGCAGACCTGCAGGTGTCTCTCTGTCTCCCTCTACCTCCCCTCTCAATTCGTCTGTCTCTATCCAATAATAGGTAAATAAAAATGATAAATTATTATTCCCAGCTGTACATTTTGTTCACACTAATGGCTACTTCTGAGAAAGGACTTAAGAAGAGACCCCTCTGGCTGAGACAGCTTGGACATGGACTCCTTAGCAAGTAAACTTATTTCTGTGAGATGATGTGGCCGAGGGGTGGGCCAAGCACTGAAGATTACAAATGTGAGTAGACCCTTAAAGGAGAAAAATAAACAGCATAAATAAACCTGACATTCATTTCTGAAGCTGTCCAAGAATACATACTAGATGAATCTGAACCTCTAATGTTAAAATTCCTTTGTGTGGGGGTCGGGTGGTAGTGCAGTGGGTTAAGCGCATGTGGCGCAAAGCTCGAGAACCAGAGTAAGGATCCTGGTTCGAGCCCCCGGCTCCCCACCTCCAGGGGAGTCGCTTCACAGGCGGTGAAGCAGGTCTGCAGGTGTCTGTCTTTCTCTCCCCCGCTCTGTCTTCCCCTCCTCTCTCCATTTCTCTCTGTCCTGTCCAACAATGATGACATCAATAACCACAACAATAACAACAATAAAAACAAGGGCAACAAAAGGGAAAATGAATAAAAATAATAACAATTCCTTTGTGTAACCCAACAGAGAGTGACTTGTGGGGACCCTCTGGCCTTGCTCTAGGTAGCTGCAGGAGGGACTCTGGGAGCTATTTTCATAGCATGATTAAATGCTGCCATTTGCAGTGGTAATTCTGTATGGCTTCTAGATACTGCTATAAATGTCCAGGGCCAGGCTGTGCACACCCAATAGAGCGCACACATTACCATGCACAAAGGTGCAGGTTTGAGACCCTGGTCCCCACCTGCAGTGAGGAAGCTTCACAATGGCGAAGCAGTGCTGCTAGTGTCTCTTTCTCTCCCTGTTTCTATTGAAAGGGAAAAAAAAAAAAGGAAAAAAAGAGGGGTCATGGATGGGGGTGAGGAAGGCCACAGGGAAAGGCAGAGCTGTTACGCTGGCACGAGGCCCCAGCGGTAACCCGTGAAAAGGAGGAGGAGGAGAGACACTGCAGCACTGCACCAGCATCCATGAAGCCTCCCCACTGCAGGAGCGCCCGCGTCATAGCCCGGGCTCTAACCCAGATCCTTGCACAGGGCAACTGAAACATTCTACTGGGTGAGCCAGTCATCTGCCAGCTCACTGGAGGCTGACCTTCCCCGAGGCTGCTTGGGGTTAGACAGCGAGAGACTACTACTGGCCACTTGTATTCTAAACTAGGCCTCTTCCTTGGTTGGCCGTCATTTTTACAGTCCGTCTGAAACCTCTGTTTAGCATTAAATGGAATTGTTGGTATTTCAAACAGGGAGCTAACCTGACTGTAGGAATGGAAGCACTGTTGCACACGCATGCACACACGCACGCATGCACGCCCTGGGAGACTGACGGAGCTAGGCAGATGCGCAGCTCTCCAGCCCTTACCTTTACATCAGCAATGAGGGCATCTTCGTCTTCAATTCCTGTGGGGACACACTTCTTGTGCAGCGGCAGAGACTCCAGCTTGTCTACAAGGCAGCGAAGACCTTCCAGCTCAAAATGGGTCAGATGCACCTGCTTGTCTTTCCGGGGACTACACTGTGGATCCCACACCTGGCCATTGTGGGAGCCCCGGCCAGAGTCCGAGGATGAATCTCCAGACAGGCTTTTCTTCAGGCTCGGAAGACTTCGGCAGGCCTTGCCCAGTCCATCGTAATCCAGGTTGACGCCGTTGGCTACGGGGCTGGTGAGGACAGATCGCCGACCGCTCAAGCGCCGGGGCTCTCGCTCAGCTCCATCATCCCCATTTCCAGACTCCAAGCCGTTTAGCTCCAAATCTGTCAGCACAGATGAAAAGGTGGTAAGGACATGCCACCGGCCATGCGATCAGTGAGTGAGAGAAACAGGTGGCACAGAAGTGCCTTGAGGTCGTAAGTGATGACACTGTCACAATTTAGAAATGGTCTCGGGAGTCGGGCGGTAGCACAGCGGGTTAAGTACACATGGCGCAAAGCCAAGTGCCGGCGTAAGGATCCCAGTTCGAGCCCCGGCTCCCCACCTGCAGGTCACTTTGCAAACAGTGAAGCAGGTCTGCAGGTGTCTGTCTTTCTCTCCTCCTCTGTCTTCCCCTCCTCTCTCTATTTCTCTCTGTCCTATCCAACAATAACAGCTAAGACAACAATAACAACTATAACAAGCACAACAACAAGGGAAACAAAATGGGAAAAATAGCCTCCAGGAGCAGTGGATTCGTAGTGCAGGCACCAAGCCCCAGAAATAACTCTGGAGGCAATAATAGTAATAAGAAGAAAGACAGACAGACAGACAGACGGACGGACGGACAGAAAGAAAGAAAGAAAGAAAGAAAGAAAGAAAGAAAGAAAGAAAGAAAGGGTCTCTTGTCCAATCCATTTTGTCTGCAGCTGAAAATCAGTTACAGGTGAGAATAGGATCTTGACCTAATAAGACGACTGAGGTAATAATGGTCAATTAGACTTTAGAGAGCTTGGGAAGGGCCCAGCTTTGAATGGTGTGCTAGAAATAAGTGATCTATGAAAATAGCTGTAAGTCAGTTTCAAGACCATTGTGGTCTGGGAGGTGGCACAGTGGATAAAGCATGAGGTCCTGAGTTCAATCCCCGGCAGCACGTGTACCAGAGTGATGTCTGATTCTTTCTCTTTACTCCTATCTTTCTCATTAATAAATCCACTGTGCTAGGGGTTCAGGCAGTGGCGTAGCGGGTTAAGCGCAAGTGGCGCTAAGCGCAAGGACCAGTGTAAGGATCCTGGTTTGAGTCCCTGGCTCCCCACCTGCAGGGGAGTCACTTCACAGGCGGTGAAGCACGTCTGCAGGTGTCTGTCTTTCTCTCCCCCCGTCTTCCTCTCCTCTCTCCGTTTCTCTCTGCCCTATCCAACATTGAATGACACCAATAGTAATAATAATAACTACAACAAGGCTACAACAACAAGGGCAACAAAAGGGGGAAAATGGCCTCCAGGAGCAGTGGATTCATGGTGCATGCACTGAGCCCCAGCAATAACCTTGGAGACAAAAATAAATAAATAAATAAATAAATAAATAAATAAATAAATAAAATAAAAAATAAATAGCTGTGCTCAACTCAAATACTTGGGTCATAGACTTAAGCTTTGGAGTTCAAATTCTAGCAACATGACTAACAAAACAAAGAACGTATTTTTAAAATGAAAGATTTTGATAGTCAAAGCAATTTGAAGCTTATGCTTCCTGCCTCTCTTCAATGAACACATGCTGGCTGTGCATAAATACATTTGTAAGGGCCTGGGTTCAAGTCCCTGCTCCCCAACTGCAAGAGGAAGCTTCATGATGATGAAGTAGTGCTTCAGGTCTCTGTCTCCCTACCTCCACTCTCTCTCTCAATGTCTGTCTCTATCCAAAAGGAAAGTAAGTTTTTGTTTTCTTTAAGTTGGGGTCATGCTGCCTATACAACTCTGTATCCTGCTTTCTCATAAGGTGAGAGCAACTGTATTTTCAAATAAGCATTTAGACAATTCTCATAGGAAAATGCCTGGTCCCGTTTGAGTTGAAGATACCATTAAAAGAACATGCCCACAGAAGACATTCTCGAGTGGACTCCTAGCCTGTAAATGTGTGACTGAGACAAGCCTGGCACCTAATAAAAAGAGCGCTACTTTGCAGTTAACTCACCAAAGCACATCGGGCAGGAATGTCTTACTTTAAACAGCGGGAAGCCGTACGTCACTAACCCCGTGATTCCTATCTGGGCAGATCAGCCAGAGCCGGCCTGACGCACAGTCCGGGGCAACATCCTCCTGAGTGTTGCTGGCTTCCTGCTCAGCCTGCAGGGGCCAGGGCAGGTCCTGGGGGCAGAGCACTCACCCATACTGAGCGACTCCCTCTGGAACTCCTTGGTCAGGTGGGACCTGCTGGTGATGCAGTACACGTAACGCTCCAGCACATACCAGCACATCTCATAGTAGAAGGGGTAGCGGAACTTGTTGGGAACCTGCAGACAGAGCGCGAGGACACAGACTGGTAAGCTCTTCCTGTCTTAGTAAGATTGATCTGTTTACCATTGGACAGACACAGACAGAAACCGAGAGGGAAGGGGGAGATAGGGAGAGAGACTAAGAGACATCTGCAACACCACTTGTGAAACTTTCCCCCTGCAGCTGGGGACCAGGGGACTTGAACCTGGGTCCTTGCAGCCTGCAATATGTGTGCCTGAGCAGGTATGTCACTGCCCAGCTCCAACAAGTTGATAATTTCAAGGAAAGAAAATAACACCAACTGAAACACTGTAATAATTAAGCCAGAAAACTCAGGTTGGCATTCAGAGCCAGAATTTCAGTGAGGGGGCTTGGCAGTGGTGCACCTGGTTGAGTGCACATGTTACAATGTGCAAGGTCCCGGGTTCAAGCCCCCAGCCCCCACCTACAGGGGACACTCTGCGAGTGCTGAAGCAGGGCTGCAGGTGTCCCTCTCCCTCTTTCTTCTTGATTTCTGTGTCTCTATCCAATAAACAAATTAAAAAAAATCAAGTTTAAAAAAATTTAAAAAAAAGGATTTCAGTGAGTCTGTCCACCAAGATGCTGGTCTTGGGAAACACCACCAAAAATTAAAAGTAGTAGGAAGCTATTTAGAGTAGTCTGGGAGGTGGCGCACTGGCGAAGGCACTGGACTCTCAAGCATGAGGCCCTGAGTTCAGTCCCCGGCAGCACATGTACCAGAGCGATGTCTGGTTCTTTCTCTCCTCCTATCTTTCTCATAAATAAATAAATTAATTTAAAAAATATTAAGAAAAAAAAAAGGCGGCTGTTTAGAAGCACCAAAGTTACCTTGGCTGGGTGGGAACGCGTCAAAGAAATTCTGGGGGAGTAACAATAAGACGCATGGCGCACAATATGCCCCAATGAGAAAAGCACTTTACAACTATCAGGGTACACAGCTGTGCTGGCCACGACACTGCCACTACCACGCTTTTACCCTGAGTCAGAAGGCTCTGAAACAAACACTCTAATGGGAAAGCAGGACACGAGACAAACTGCAGTGTCTTATACAGAGGGATCATCCCAAACACTGCCTAATCTGTGACCAAAAAGCTGCCTGCTTTATCTACCATCAATGCTCAGCTTGCTGTGCAAAACTAATTTGTAGTTTGCCAAGACCGATCTTTGTAGGGGCAGAGGGAGAAATAGGAGAGATCCAGCAGCAAACTCCTCCAGTGCTGTGGGGACCAGTCTCGAACCCAGGCCGTGCCAATGGAAAACCGGCGCACTATGCACCAGCACGCGCGCTATTTCACCAGCCCCGTCCCAAGACCAGCACTCTTTGTTTCCTCCTCCTTTGCCACCAGGGTTCCTGCGGTGGCTCAGTCTCTGCGTGACCAACGCAGTGATCGGGGAGCCATTCTTTCTTCTCCCTCCACACCACCCCTTTCTCTTTCAGTTGACGGGACAGAGAGAAATTGAGAGGAGGGAGGGAGCTGATAGAGCAACACTTGCAGGGGAAGGAAGCAGCATAGTGGTTATGCTAGAGGCTCTGAGAAACACCTGCAGCCCTGCTTCATCACACCCGGGGCCGGTGGTTTGGATCCTGTGCGAGGTAATTCAACCAGCACTCAGCCCGACCAGGCGCTGTCTTCTACAGTTTTTCATTATCTTCATTATTGGATGGAGATACCCAGAAATCGAGAGGGTTGGGGGGACAGAGAGGAAGAGAAGCACCTGCAACACTGCTTCACTACTCACAAAGTTTTCCCCCTGCAGGTGGTGGCTGGGGGTTCGAATCCAGTCACTGCACGTTGTAACGTGCGCTTAACCAGGTGCGCCACCACCTGGCCCCACCAAGTACCATCTTTCCAATCTCTCTAGAAGTAGCATGAAATTATTAGGTTCGGGAGTCGGGCGGTGGCGCAGTGGGTTAAGCACACGTGGCGCAAAGCGCAGGGACCGGCGTAAGGATCCCGGTTCGAGCCCCCGGCTCCCCACCTGCAGGGGAGTCGCTTCACGGGCGGTGAAGCAGGACTGCAGGTGTCTATCTTTCTCTCCCCTCTCTCTGTCTTCCCCTCCTCTCTCCATTTCTCTCTGTCCTATCCAACAACAAAGCAACGTCAACAATGGCAATAATAACCGCAACGAGGCTGCAACAACTAGGGCAACAAAAAGGGGGAAAAATGGCCTCCAGGAGCGGTGGATTCATGGTGCAGGCACCGAGCCCAGCAATAACCCTGGAGGAAAAAAAATAAAAATAAAAATAAAATAAAATAAAAAAAGAAATTATTAGGTTCAATATTAGTTAAAAAAAAAAAAGTGGGGTCCAGGCGCAGTGGGTTTAGTGCACATGGTGTAAAGCGCAAGGACTGGTGTAAGGATCCTGGTTCAAGCCTCTGGTTCCCCACCCGCAGGGAGGTCATTTCATGGGCAGTGAAGCAGGCCTGCAGATGTCTATCTTTCTCTCCCCCTCTGTCTTCTCCATCTCCTCTGATTTCTCTCTATCCCATCCAACAATAGCAATGGCAACAATAACATTAACAAGGGCAACAATATGTGAAAAATGGCCTCCAGGAGCAGTGGGTTCGTAGTGCAAGCATTGAGCTCCAGCGATAACCCTGGAGGCAAAACAAACAAACAAACAAAACCCCCCCTTTCATTATACCATAGCAGAGAAAGCAAATCAGCAAGAAATGAGAAGAGAGAAAGCCCAGTGTGAAAATAACAATAGTGATTTCAGTGTTCTGCTCCCTTTAGAAAAGCTAGCTTTCAAGGTAAAGTCTGGGCGGAGGAGATAGCATAATGGTCATGCTTGAGGTCCCAGGTTCAATCCCCTACACCACAAGCCAGAGCTGAACCAGTGCTCTGGTTAATAAAAAAAAAGGGGGGGCTGGGGAGACAGCATGGAGGTTCTGCAAAAGCCTTTCAAGCCTGCGGCTCTGAGGTCACAGGATCAACCCCCAGAATCACCATCAGCCAGAGTTTGTGTGGTGCTGGGGGGTGGGGGTGGGGGCACAACCAGACGGTACTTTCTCTTTCACGCTCATTAAAAAGAAAAAGTCAGACTTACACATCTGTTAAGTAGGTGGGACAAACAAGAATCGATAATTCCTCAGGCTCCCCCCCCCCCCAATAAGTGCGATACACTGTGCTTTTCCACTTGCCATTTAAACGTTAGACTTTTCAGGAAGGATCTTTATTAAAATTTTAGGACAATCCCAAATTCTTTTTTTAAAAAATATTTTATTCCCTTTTGTTGCCCTTGTTTTACTGTTGTAGTTATTATTGATGTCGTCATTGTTGGATAGGACAGAGAGACATGGAGAGAGGAGGGGAAGACAGAGAGGGGGAGAGAAAGACAGACACCTGCAGACCTGCTTCACTGCTTGTGAAGCGACTCCCCTGCAGATGGGGAGCCGGGGGCTCAAACCCGGATCCTTCCGCCGGTCCTTGTGCTTTGCTTTGTGCCACCTGTGCTTAATCGCTGCGCTACCGCCTGACTCCCAACAATCCCAAATTCTTAAGTACTTCAGTACTCTGCTGGGAGTTGTGTGTTAAGACTAGTCAAGATAGCACACCCCCTGCAATGACCTTCCACTTTACCCATGCTCCCAGTCACCACTGGGCCCCCAGGGGGCTTGCTTTTGCTCCCCATTCCCACCCACCCCCGTCTCTGGGGTCTCAGTCCTCTGCACCTGGGTCATTTTCATTATTTTTTATTTCAGATGGGGTGGGGGAGATCACAAAGTAAAAAATACAGTTAAGGAAGTCACGGGACTGGGTGGTGGCACACCTGGTTGAGTGCACATGTTACAATGCACAAAGCGGGTTTGAGCCCCAGGTTCCCTGGTGAAGCAGGGCTGGAGGGATCTCTCTGTTTCTCTTCCCTTTCTATCTCCCTATTCCCTCTTGATTTTTTTTTCTTCTTCCACTTAACCAGAGCACTGACTGATCAGCTCTGTCTTATGGTGGTGCGGGGGACTGAACCTGAGACATCAGAGTCTGTTTGTTTTGCCTCTAGAGTTATTGCTGGGGCACAGCGCCTGCACTATGAATCTCCTGGTAGCCATTCCCTCCCATTTTGTTGCTGTTGTTATAGCTGTTATTGTTGGACAGCACAGAAAATCGTTAGGAGGGGGAGAGAAAGACAGACACCTGCAGACCTGTTTCAACACTTGTGAAGTGACCCCCCCCCCCCCCCGCAGGCGGGAAGCCTGGGGCTCGAACCAGGATCCTAATGTCGGTCTTTGCACTTTGTACCCTGTGTGCTTAACCTGCTGCGCTACTGCCGGCCCCCGTCTATTTGCATAACCATTATGCTATCTACCCTCCCTCTAAGCATGAACATTTTGTTGAAATTTTCTTCTCAGGGTTCCTGAAATGTCAACTGCATTTTAACACAAAGTAAAGTTGTAGTTTGGAGATGAACTATTGATTGATTTCTTTTCTTAAAGATATTTTTCAATAATTTTTATTTATTTATTATTGGATAGAGACAGAGAGAAACTGAGAGGGGAAGAGGAGACAGAGAAGGAGAAAGACAGAAAGACACCTGCATCCCTGCTTCACCATTTGTGAAGCTTTCCCTCTGCAGGTGGGGACTGGGGGTGTGAACCAGGTTCATATCATATGCACTGCGACGTGTGTGCCACCACCCAGACCCCTGATAGATTTCTTGTTAACATCCGATTCAATGTAGTAGACCTCTTCATATC
Organism: Erinaceus europaeus; assembly: GCF_950295315.1. NCBI lineage: Eukaryota > Metazoa > Chordata > Mammalia > Eulipotyphla > Erinaceidae > Erinaceus > Erinaceus europaeus. The sequence continues at coordinate 2,832,552 of NC_080178.1, forward strand.
TGATGAGAAGATTTCTTACCCGCGTGCGGTCTTCGATGTTGTATATTTTTAACTGCATGGGGATATTGAAGCTATGTAGAAAGTTGCCTCCAAACACCAGCGTGTCCATAGGAGTGTACACAGCGTGGATCCAGCCTAGGAGAGGAGGCAGTGGCTGTGAGCTCACCCGCTAGCAAGGCTCTCAGAGAACTAGCACGGGACTCCTTTTTAAAAATAACCTATTTTAGTTCCGGTCCTGCCCCTTACTGGTTGGTCAAGACACTAACCTCTCCGAGTCCCAATAACCTCTGTGATATCAGAGTAGGCACCACTTTCTCCAGCTGCCGATAAGCACCGCCTGGTACAGTGCATGCAAGGCGCTTAGCACATAAGGAACTTTAATAAATGCTGCTTCCATATGCTGGGGTGCCTACAGTGAGCCAGAAGTTGGATGAGACAGTCTACATATATTCTCATTAATACTCAAAACAAGTCTGGGGCTTCAGTATTTGGCAGTGCGCAGGTAAGCTCACAGCTCTAGCTTATAGGGATGCCAGGCATTGAACCTGGAAGCTCAGTGCATCAAAGTCTGTTGTATAAACCACTTTGCTATCTCCCTGGCCCTCTCACAATCAGAATTCCAGTAACTGACTCCAAAAAGCGATGTATTTCCGAGGCATTCATTTTGAAACTACTGACATAATCCAAAAAGGTGACTCGAGTCCACACTCTGGCCTCTAGTCGCCCTTAGAAGAGTCAGCGGCACAGGAGCCCCCAAAGTGGCTCAGTGGGTAAAATGACAGGCTTAGATGCACGAGGCCCAGACTTTCATCTCCAGCTGCACGTGCCAGAGTGATGCTCTTGAGCTCTCTCTCTCATGAGTAAATAAGCATTCACAGAGAGAGACGGCAGGTGTTAGTCAGAGGGTGTGTAACGCTGGTGAGTCTTAGCCCCAGAGGATCTGAAATCTAGGAGCATCTGCAGGCCCAACATGCAGGTGGTGAATGACCCTCACTCCTGAAATGAGCCTCAGGTGGAGAATCGCTGCCGTTAAAAACTCTTCCTGGTGCTGGGAAACAGCTCACTCAGTGGAGCACACACCTGGCTACGTGGGAGAAGCTGGATTAGTCCCCAGAACTACAAGGAGCACCGTGCACAGCACCAGAGAAGCACTATGAACAATGGAGCAACGCTGTGATGTTTCACTTCTTTCTCTTCCTGTCTCTAAAAGAGAAACAGTTCAGGACCAGGCAGCGGCGCACCTGGTTGAGCACACACGTTACAATGCTCAAGGCCCAGGTTCAAGCCCCTGGTTCCCACCCGCAAGTGGTGGAGCTGTGCTGCAGGCGTCTCTCTGTCTCTCTCCCTATCTCCTCCTTCCTCTTAATCTCTAGCTATCTCTATCCAATAAATAAATAAAGATCACTAACAACAACAACAGTTCAGCAGAGTAGCAGAATCACACAGGCATGAAGCCCCGGCACTAGACCCAAGGCCTCCTGCACAAGCCCCAAAGGGCGGGAGGACATGGCTGTGTTCTGCCTGACCAACAGCATGGGTCTTGGGGTGACAGGTTCATTCGCCTCCCTTAAGAGAAGATGGGGCCGGCCTAGGCAGCCCTCTGTCTTGCTTACCTGAGGGGATGACGAAGGTATAGCCTTGCTTGAGCTCAATGCGCTGGCAATCTGACACCCGGTCACCCAGAAAGATGTCTCCCTGTTTCCCTGACAGCAGCCAATTCTCGTACAGCTCCAGGTTGTGGGCTGTAGGGGGGATGAGCCAGAAGACCTGTGAGTTAAAAGACTTCAGTCCGTTAACAGCCATTGACATGACCCAGTCACCTCCCTCAACCGACAAACAGGAACAAAGTTAAGGCCAATTCGTCTACAAAACCTTACCAGTGGAAAAATTCGAGAGAAGTCAACAAGTAAAACTTTTTTTTTTTTTGGCCTCCACTTAATCTAAGCACATTAGGGCTTCCCCAGGGCTTGACGGCAGAACCCTGAACTCTCATCCAAGACTCAGAGAATGGGGCATCTGGTTTGCTACTCAGCCAGCAACTTGCTTGGCCCTGACTGTTTGGCCTCTATGGCTCTAAGAAGCACAGTAAGTCAGGGATAACAGCTTCAAGAGAGAAGTCTGGGTTGCTCTGTTTCTAGGTAGTAACTATGATTAAGAGGACACACTTAAACAGAACCCCTGGAGACCAAGTGACTTTGGGATGGGAGGTCTAGTTTTTAAAAGCATTATGCCTTTATTTACCTTTTAACATTCTATTTATTTTATATTAAGGAGAGATACAGAAAGACTAGAGCACTGCTCAGCTCTGGCTTATGGTGGTGCTTGGGATTGAACCTGGGACCTCAGAGCCTTAGGCAGGTGAGTCTTCAGCATAATCGTTATGCCGTCTCCCTGCCCAAATATGATTCTTTACGGCTACTGATAATCTTTCCACACTGATTTATATCCTTAGAGAAGACGTAAGGACTTTCTTTCCATGACCACATTTCAGACCGATGCCTCTTTGTAAGGCTCGGGGGCTCATACCTTAATTTACTGATTTCTTTGCGAATATATCCCAAATTTGTTTATTTGACATTTGACCATCACATTGCTCAGCTCCCGCTATAATGGTGGGATGAGGGAAGGGAGGTGGCGCGGAATTGAACCTGGGGCTTTGGAGCCTCAGGCATGAAATCCTTTTTGCATAACCAATATGCCATCTGCTCCACCTACGGAAACCTGTGTGTGCTGTGTTGACTTCCGCGCACAGCATTTATACTCTTAAAACCACTCCTTGCCTTCGCTACTCTGGGAATCTAAACACAGGACTGCGGGGGTTTACAAGTGCCGTGCGAGTACCAGTGTAGTGACAGTGGGCTAGATGGTAGTCTTCCTGAACTCCAGCCAAGAAAGTAGCATCAGCGAGGGTTCTCTCTAGACATGAACGAGGACCACCTCTTACTGGTGCCATCCCAGAGTCTTAACAGATGTTGCATGTGTGAGCAACAGCATCTAACCAAGCTCATATTCCAGCCCTCCAGAGCCACGGCCGTACCTTTCCCCCTTGATGGATGTGGTACCACACAGAAGTTCCACCAAAGTCCACATGGAAATCAGTGTAGCAGCCTCGAACACTCATCAGACAGTACCTGATCAAAAAGGCAGCCCCATTAGCGCACTGACAGGAAAGAGACCCGTACCACCCAGTGCCACACATGCCCTGTGCGGTCCCCTCTATTCCACAGCTCATCTGCTCCAAGCTGGAAAGGGAAACAGCTGCAAGTACTGACGTTACCGGAAGAGATGTCCGTTCCCGTTCACACCGTAACCGCAGACTGTAAAAGCCTCACACACGCACTCCTCTGGGACCGGAAGGTCTACTCTTTAAATAAACCACCTGCCCATCACCGAGGACAGGTGCGGTATTTCCTCAGAGCCACCCAGCTGCCGACCCGGGTTCCCCCTGCACACAGGGGCAGACGGGGACGAGGCACTTACTTCTGCACTTTGGGGTACTGCATCTCCAAGATGGCGTTGGTTGACTCGGTCTGACTCTCCTTCAAATGCCTCGGCCACATGTTGTCCACCCAATCGATGAGATCCACCTATACAAAGGAAGAAACAAGGAGGCCTCAAAGGAAGGAGTGGCACTAAAGGGAATCTGAGAGTCCAAAACAGGAAGAGGGCCTCAAACTCCACAATGAGAGAGTACAGCTTAGTCCCAGCAGGAGACAATCTGCTGGTGAACCTCGGGGTGGATGGGCGGTCTAGAGTCACTGCCTGACGAGACGGGCCTCACAGGCCCATCAGCGGAACTGCAACCACAGAACTAATCAAGATGAAGCCACTAGATGATACCCAGACAAAGTCTCTTTTGCATCAGCACTGCTACAATTAGTTGTATATAGATATTCAATCTAAAAACGTGCATTGTCTGGGAGATACCTGTAAACTCGTCAAAAGACCCAGTACCATTAGAGCAGCTAAGACGCCAAGGGGGGGGGGGGAAGGCTAGGGATCCTGATGTGAGTCGCACGACTCCAACATGCCACCCAAATGCAGATCTAAATCCTGGCTGTAAGAAACACGCCCAGGGGAGTCGGGCGGCAGCGCAGCGGGTTAAGCGCACGTGGCGCAAAGCGCAAGGCCTGGCGTAAGGATCCCATTTTGAGCCCCCGGCTCCCCACCTGCAGGGGAGTTGCTTCACGGGCGGTGAAGCAGGTCTGCAGGTGTCTGTCTTTCTCTCCCCAGCTCTGTCTTTCCCTCCTCTCTGCATTTCTCTCTGTCCTATCCAACAACGACGACATCAATAACGACAATAACTACAATAATAAAGCAACAAGGGCAACAAAAGGGAATAAATAAAGAAACATTACAAAAAAAGGTCATATAGTACTAGGGGCCAGTGGTAGCGCAGTGGGTTAAGGGCACATGGTGCAAAGGGCACGGACAGCAATAACAACAACAATAAACAACAAGGGCAACAAACGGGGAAAAATAGCCTCCAGGAGCAGTGGATTTGTAGTGCAGGCACTGAGCCCCAGCGATAACCCTGGAAGCAAAATAATAATAATAATAATAATAATAAAAAAATATATATTTTTTCTAGCGTTTGCCCTTCTTCCATAGCCAGTCAACAGCGTCAGGTTGAGCCTGATGTAAAGTTTCGAGACCTCCTTTGAATCTGGAGAGGTGGCAGTCGTTGACTATGTGGGTCATAGTCTGTCTGGAGCCGCAGGGGCAGTTCGGGTCATCTCTGGCTCCCCAGCGATGGAACATAGCGGCGCACCGGCCATGGCCTATTCGATAGCGATTGAGGAGGGCCCAATAATAATAATAATAATAATAATAATAGTAGTAGTAGTAGTAGTAGTAGTAGTAACTGGGTAAACAGCTTGACTGGCAGAACATCAGGCTTCCATGACTAAGGTTCCTGGTTCAGTCCCTAATTCTGCGTGCAATGAGGTGGCAGGCACTTCAGTTTCTCTCTCTCTCTGCCTTGTGTGAAATTCTCCAATGTAATAAAAAATACATATCTTAAAGAAGAAAGAAAAGTGCTCTGGGAGGTGGCTCAGTGGTAAAGCTTTGGACTCTCAGGCATGAGGTCATGAGTTCAATCCCCGGCAGCACATGTGCCAGAGTAAAGTCTGGTTCTTTCTCTCTCCTCCTATCTTTCTCATAAATAAATAAAAATTAAAAAAAAAAAATGTTGCCCACCTTACTCTCCTCCTGCACCTAATTTTCTTCTCCCTAAAATTCTAGTCTTCTGGGGCTGGGCAGTGGCACATCTGGTTGAGCGCTCATATTACAATGCGTGAGGACCCAGGTTCGAGTCCCGGTCCCCATCTGCAGGGGGAAAGCTTTGCGAGTGGTAAAGTAGGGCTGCAGGTGTCTCTCTTCCTCTCCTGTCCCCCCTTCAAATTCTGGGGTCTCTATCCAATAAATAAAGATATTTAAAAATGTTTCATTCTTTTTAAATTTATTATTTTTTGAGAGAGAGATGCACACAGAGAGACACACAGAGGGCAGGGGTAGATAGCATAATGGTTACGCAAATAGGTTCTCATACCTGAGGCTCCAAAGTCCCAGGTTCAATCCCCTGCACCACCGCAAGCCAGAACTGAGCAGTGTTCTGGTTAAAAATAAATAAGTAGCCCCCACACCTATGGACATCAAATCTTTGACAAAGGGGCCCAGACTATTACATGGGGAAAGCAGAGTCTCTTCAACAAATGGTGTTGGAAAAAAATGGGTTGAAACATGCAGAAGAATGAAACTGAACCACTGTATTTCACCAAATACAAAAGTAAATTCCAAGTGGATCAAGGACTTTATGTTAGACCACAAACTATCAGACACTTAGAGGAAAATATTGGCAGAACTCTATTCTGCATACATTTTAAAGACATCTTCAATGAAACGAATCCAATTACAAAGAAGACTAAGGCAAGTATAAACCTATGGGACTACATCAAATTAAAAAGCTTCTGCACAACTAAAGAAACTACTACCCAAACCAAGAGACCCCTCACAGAATGTTCTGGGTGATCTTTACATGCCATACATCAGACAAGAGGCTAATAACCAGAATATATGAAGAACTTGCAAATCTCAACAACAAGACAACAAATAACCCCATCCAAAAATGGGGGGAGGACATCGACAGAATATTCACCACAGAAGAGATCCAAAAGGCCGAGAAACACATGAAAAAATGCTCCAAGTCTCTGGATGTCAGAGAAACGCAAATAAAGACAACAATGAGATACCACTTCACTCCTGTGAGAATGCCATACATCAGACATCAGAAAAGGTAACAGCAGCAAATGCTGGAGAGGGTGTGGGGTCAAAGGAACCCTCCTGCACTGCTGGTGGGAATGTCAATTGGTCCAACCTCTGTGGAGAACAGTCTGGAGAACTCTCAGAAGGCTAGAAATGGACCTACCCTATGACCCTGCAATTCCTCTCCTGGGGATAGAGCCTAAGGAACCCAACACATCCATTCAAAAAGATCTTGGTACACCTATGTTCTTAGCAGCACAATTTGTAATAGCTAAAACCTGGAAGCAACCCAGGTGTCCAACAACAGATGAGTGGCTGAGCAAGTTGTGGTACATATATATAACGGAATACTACTCAACTATAAGAAATGGTGACTTCACCGTTTTCAGCAGATCTTGGATGGACCTTGAAAACTCATGTTGAGTGAAATCAGTCAGAAACAGAAGGATGAATATGGAATGATCTCACTCTAAGGCAGAAGTTGAAAATCAAGATCAGAAAAGAAAACACAAGTAGAACCTGAACTGGAATTGGCGTATCGCACCAAAGTAAAAGGCTCTGGGCTGGGTGGGTGGGGAGAGTACAGGTCCAAGAAGGATGACAGTGGGGGTTGTATTGTTATATGGAAAACTGGGAAATGTTATGCATGTACAAACTATTGTATTTACTGCTGAATGTAAAACATTAATTCCCCAATAAAGAAATTAAAAATAAATAAATAACAAGGGCTACAAAAGGGAATAAATAAATAAATAAATAAAATAAATGAATAAAATTTAAAGAGAGAGAGAAACACCAGAGCACTGCTCAGCTCTGGCTTATGGTGGTACAGGGATTGAACCTGGGACTTTGGAGGCTCAGGCATAAGAGTGCTTGCATAACCATTATGCTATCTCCCCTGCCCTAAAAAGAATTAAATTAAAAATATATTTGAAAAGACCTAGATAAATCAAGGGAAAAGCATTCAAGTAAATAAGAACATAATCAGAGAATGCTCTGCAGAGCAGGGTTATCGCTGCTTCGATCACAAGGTCATAAAGGCACATCTGCTTTCAGGCGACTTTGGGGACAGTCCACTGCACTGGTGGCCATGCGCCAGGGCCCTGAGATGCTAAAAATGCTCTGCTTCCGAGTCCTCCAGTAGGTTCAGCTATGCCTTTGAATGGTACAGTATTTTTCTTTCTTTCTTTCTTTTTTTTTTTTTTTTAATGAGGAGTATTTTTATCATTAATACTAAGGACAGAATAGCAAGCAAGATATAGTTCAGTGGAAAATTTTATGTATACAGCCCTGAGTTTAACTCTTGGCATCCATAAAGCAAAAACAAAAGCTAGGTGCAGAATCAGAAGTTAAGGATGATATAAAGAAGGCTCTGTGTACAAAGAACACATTCCTAAATTAGAAACCAGGGGTGGGGTGGGGTGAGGTGGGGTCAGGAGTCAGCCCCCCTCCCCCCAAGTGTTAGGTCCCGTATCTGAGCGCTAACGCCACGCGGGGACCCCAAAGGGAGGCTCAGGGTAGTGGGCTGGTGCCCTGCTCTCTCTACAACAAAGCCGTCAGCTGGCTTAAGTGGTGGTGGTACTGCACGTGTGTGAGCCTGGGCCGAGTCACAGCATGTGTGAGGATTTATTTTTACTTATTTCATATCCGATAAACAGAGTTTCACACGGAGAGAGAGAAGCCAGGGGACTGTGTGGTGGCACGCCTGGTTGAGCGCTCATGTTACGATGCACAAAGACGCAGGTTCAAGCCCCCAGCCCCCATATGCAGGGAGGGAACGATTCACGAGCAGTGAAGTAGTGTTGTAGGTGTTTCACATTCTCTCCCTGTCCGATCAAATAAAAGAAATAAGAAAACAAAATCAAGAAAGCGAGGGGGTGGCGGAAGTCAGACTCTGCTCTAGTACACGCGGTACTGGGTCTCAAGTTAGGGGTCTTGGGCATTAGAGTTCTGCGGTCTACCGGCTGAACTATCCTTCTGGCCACTAAAAAAATCTCTTGTAATTGCAGTGGCTGAAATGAGACCAGGGCTCATGTAAGCATGTTAACAACGAATCACTTTCCTGGTTACTCATTTATTTAATTTGGATAGAGAGACACTGGGGGTGGGGGGAGATACACAGAGACACCTGCAACATCATGAAGCTTCTCCCTAAGCAGTGGAGACGAGGGGCTTGAACTTGGGTCCTTGTGCACTGTAACACGGCACTCCACCAGGTGTACCACCACCTGGCCCTGACCAGCCCAATTTTTATTCTATTCCTTTAAGAGAGACACAAACCAAGGCTCTGCGCCTCCATCTACGGCGCTCCTTGCGCTATTTGCGGGGATGCCAAACGGCGCCAGACTACTGAATCCAGTGTTTAGCACAAGCTGAGCTGTCCACTCCCCAAGGATTCCTTTTTTAGCTAACAATCACTCAGATTGTTTTTATTTTTAAACTGAAATTCAAAAATACTAATGAGAAACACTCATAAACAATGCTACTGTGATTCTCACATCCCTCTCTGGGTTACTGAATAAGCGGACCGTGTTTGAGTGGCTAAATTCTAGCCACCTGACTGTCTAGATTTCAATGTACCCCAACAAATGATAATTAACATAAAAACGATTTTGCCATTCTAGGGGGATATTTTCTTTCTTTTTAAAAAAATATATTTATTTATTATTGGATAGAGACAGAGACTGAGAGAAGAGGTGATAGTGAGGGAAAGAGAGAGAGATACCTGCAGTCCCACTTCACCACTCGTGAAGCTTTCTCCTGCAGGTGGGGAGGGGGACATTTTCCTTAATGGAAATACTATTAGTTAACATAACTGAGGACATTTTTCTGCCCAGCTGTACATATCAGTGTGTCAGTGATAATGACATACAGTCACTAGGGAGCTGAAGAATGGGTGTGCAATATAAGGGTATCATAAGCAGTTACATATTCAAAGTCTGAAAGTCATAAAGTATAACTAAGTAATTTAAAATGGAAACAAAGTAACAGAGACCTTGATTTATAAAAGGAAAGGGGGAAAAAGCAAGGGAAAGAAGTCTAGAACATTCGGGGGCTGAGCAGTAGCGCAGCAGGTTAAGCGCACATGGCACAAAGCGCAAGGACCGGCATAGGGATCCGGGTTCGAGCCTCCACCTCCAGGGGAGTCACTTCACAGGCGGTGAAGCAGGTTTGCAGGTGTCTGTCTTCCCTCATCTCTTGGTTTCTCTCTGTCCTACCCAACAACGATGACGACAATAACAATAGTAGTGCAGGCACTGAGCCCCAGAGATAACCTTAGAGGCAAAAAAAAAAAAAAAAAAAGTCCAGAACATTCTAAGCTCCATTTCTCAAGGTAGAACACTCAATGCAAGTGAGTTCTCAGCCAGGAATTAAATGAATAAAATGGTCCAAGAGGACACCAAACAAAACCCAAACTAACTCCCTTCAGGGGTATAAATCACCTCAGCATTCTAGTCACAGTCACTACTTTTCTAGAAGGTGGGTATCTGCCTTCCAGTGGTTGCTAAGAATCAAAAACTAGCTTTTCCTCTAAGATGAAGCATCAACTTCCTACTACTAATGGTCCCACAGAAGGCGTCTCCCCAGGCTCTACCGTCACTTATCCCACGGTCATGGCAACTAGTAAGCTAGAGGGTAGAAATTTACTAGGTCAACTTCCATCTCGGAGTTCTTACATGTGTACATTTTTATCTATTTTTTTCCAAATATTTATTTATTTATTCCCTTTTGTTATTTTATTGTAGTTACTATTGTTGTTATTGATGTTGTCATTGCTGGATAGGACAGAGAGAAATGGAGAGAGGAGGGGAAGACAGAGAGGGGGAGAGAGAGAAAGACACCTGCAGACCTGCTTCACTGCTTGTGAAGTGACTCCCCTGCAGGTGGGGAGCCGGGGGCTCGAACAGGGATCCTTATGCTGGTTGGTCCTTGAATTCTACGCCACGTGCGCTTACCCCACTGCGCAACTGCCCGACTCCCACATGTGTACATTTTTTTAAAACTCTCTATAGCATTCAGAAGTCACTGTCCGACATTAAATTACTGCTGATAAGAATCAGAATGGGGTTTTGGAAACCAATGAACTTTCCAAACATGTATAATCCTTATACTGCCTTATTTATGGACAGAAGTTACCAATTCTCCCAGTACATAAACAGTCTCTCTGGGTGAAGATGACAATGTGGAGAAAAGCACCAGACTCACCGTGGAGGGCCTCTGCACCATGTTCTCCAGCCGGGTGTGGCTGAACTCCAGGCTGATGACATTATAGAGCTTTTCTCGCTCCTCCTCTGGGGTCTCGTAGTACCGTGTCCACTGAGCCATGGTCATTTCAATGCCTTTCTGTGTGTTCACATCCATGACATCCACCATGCGACGGCTCCCTGTCACAAAAGTGCCACCGATCAGCTCTGCTGAGTCACTAATACCCTTGAGTGCAGTAAGGATGTTAAAAAAATTTTTTTAAAAAGAGTCCAAAGAGGCAAATAATTCTTTGTTTATAGTGCTTAGGAACAGACCAGGAGAGAGCTGTCACTTGAGATGGATAAGCAACAGAAAATGAATTAACAGAAAGCAGAAAAGGCGAGGGTGACACATCAAAAGCCGTCACTGTGGGGGCTGGGTGGTGCACACCTGGCTGAGCGCACATTTCAGCAGGTGCAAGGACCCAGGGGTGTAAATCCGGTTTCGTGTGCCCTCTAGCGGTGTGCCCCTGCCAAGCCTCAAATAAAATAACCTTGGAGGAAACAAACAAAAACACCTCACTATGAACACAAAGATGAATGTAGAGTTCTCAAACCAACCACAGCAAAAGCAGACTCTTATAACAAGTGACTTGAACGAGGAGGGAGAGGGAAAAAAACAGAGTCAAAAAAACCAAAGTTTCAATCTCAGCTCTGAGACTTCTCTGAGCCTTCAGAAGCAGCAAAGTGAGAATAAAATATACTTTATAAGGGAGTCAGGCGGCAGCGCAGCGGGTTAAGCGCACGTGGCACGAAGCGCAAGGACCCGCGTAAGGATCCCGGTTCAAGCCCACGGCTCCCCACCTGCAGGGGAGTCGCTTCCCAGGCGGTGAAGCAGGTCTGCAGGTGTCTGTCTTTCTCTCCCCTCCTCTCTCCATTTCTCTCTGTCCTATCCAACAATGACGACATCAACAACAATAACTAAAAACAACAATAAAAAGGGCAACAAAAGGGAAAATGAATAAATAAAAAATATATATATTATAAAAGTAAACTGAGGGGCCAGGGGGGGTGCACCTGGTTGAGTGCACATGTTACAATGCACAAGGACCCAGGTTTGAGCCTCTGCTCCCCACCTGCAAGGGGAAAGCTTTTTTGAGAGGTGAAGCGGGGCTGCAGGTGTCTCTCTCTCCCTCTTTCCTCTCAATTTCTGGCTGTCTCTATTCAGTAATTAAATGATGATTAAAAAAAAAAAAAAGCAAATTGACCAGAGATGGCTTTTAGGGAAAGAGGAAAGAAAAAACATGAGTTGGGGGTCGCGCGGTAGAGCAGTGGGTTAAGCGCACGTGGTGCAAAGCGCAAGGACCAGTACTAGGATCCCGGTTTGAGCCCCCGGCTCCCCACCTGCAGGGGAGTCACTTCACAGGCGGTGATACCACCAAACAACAGAGCTGAGCAGTGCTCTGGTTTAAAAAAAAAAAAATTTATTTAAGGGGTCCAGAGATTGGCACATCTGGTTGAGCGCATGTGTTATAGTGTACAAGGACCCAGATTCAAGCCCCTGGTCCCCACCTGCTGGGGGAAAGCTTCACAAGTGGTGAAGCGGGGATGTGGGTGTCTCTCTCCCTATCTCCCTCTCTACTCTGTCTCTATCGACTATAAATAAATTTTAAAATATATACAGAACACATTGGCAGACACAGAGGCTCCAACAAGTACAAGATGGAGAAACTTATGAAGTTCATTTCCAGAAAATTCTGTTGCAAAAGAAATAGCAGTGTCTAACCAAGAAGCCATCCCAAGTAGCATATGCTTCTCAACATCCCAAAGCCTTGAGTCTCAGCAAGAGAACGAACGAGGCCTCAGTCCTCAGCGTTGCATCTCGCCTCAAAGGCAGGAAGGGCACAGGCCTGCTACTCACCCACACACATTTTGACATCGTTCACAGTGAAGTCTGCATCTGGCATCCTGCAAAACAAACACCCGTCAGGGTGAGCGGGCATCATGCTTGTCAGATGCTAAGAACTCCCCAGTAAAGACACAGCTCTCTTCATACTTAGGCTGAAAGTACTTTAAAGACATAAATGACGTACGTATGTGTGTGTGCGTGTGCATGTGTGTGCACGCGCGCATGTAAAAAAAACAGACAACAAAATGTTAAGTGTGGTATCATCTCAGGCTGGTAGGCTGTAATTCATTATTATTTAGCTACCCTGCACTTTCCTGTTCGCTGATAACAACCATGAACTGTGTTTATAACAGAAGACCATTCATATTTTAAAAAGTAAATGGGGAATTGTTTTCAACCAACTTTGGGCTGGTCCTGAACGCTTTGGGGTACCCTCCCACTACCACTTTGTCTGGGGGCCCACACCCAGTGGGGCCATGAACACTTACTTTATTCCAAGCCCATCGGAATTCTTGAAAATCAGAGGGTCTCTTAAGCCACCCCGCTGGATATACTCCACATTAAAATCTGTGGCCACAGGAAAACAATGGTTAGAAAGGCACATGGTACAGCTGGTGAAAGACACAAGGGCCAGGATACAGAGCTCTGGTGGCGGGAACTGTGTGGAACCGTGCCCCGCTCATCCTACAGTCTTGTCGATCATTATTAAATAAGAAAAGGCCGAAGGCCTATCAGCAGCAGCCTGGGTGGAGCTGGAGGTGGTGTTCACACTCCCTAGGTACACGGGCGGGTGTGGGGGGGCACGCAGAGCCGGGATCTGCTGTGTCTCCATTTCAAGGAGTTCAGAATTCAGTCAAGAGAAGGTCGTATCACAGAATGGTGATCAGCAAACCTCACCATCAGCCTTCTCCTAACAGACCCGAGTTGAATTCTGCCCGTGGCAACACATGTCATGTCCTAGCGCCCTCACCAGAGAGTAAGTGCACAAAGCTGCAGGGCACACAGGGGTCACCCCAGTCCTGGGGGGTGGTGAGGTACACGGGGTCACCCCAGTCCTGGGGGTTGGGGAGGTACACAGGGTCACCCCAGTCCTGGGGGGTGGTGAGGTACACAGGGTCACCCCAGTCCTGGGGGGTGGTGAGGTACACGGGATCGTCCCAGTCCTGGGGGGTGGTGAGGTACACAGGGTCACCCCAGTCCTGGGGGGTGGTGAGGTACACGGGGTCACCCCAGTCCTGGGGGTGGTGAGGTACACGGGGTCACCCCAGTCCTGGGGGGTGGTGAGGCACACGGGGTCACCCCAGTCCTGGGGGGTGGTGAGGTACACGGGGTCACCCCAGTCCTGGGGGTGGTGAGGTACACGGGGTCACCCCAGTCCTGGGGGGTGGTGAGGCACACGGGGTCACCCCAGTCCTGGGGGGTGGTGAGGTACACGGGGTCACCCCAGTCCTGGGGGGTGGTGAGGTACACGGGGTCACCCCAGTCCTGGGGGGTGGTGAGGCACACGGGGTCACCCCAGTCCTGGGGGGTGGTGAGGCACACGGGGTCACCCCAGTCCTGGGGGGTGGTGAGGCACACGGGGTCACCCCAGTCCTGGGGGTGGTGAGGCACACGGGGTCACCCCAGTCCTGGGGGGTGGTGAGGTACATGGGGTCACCCCAGTCCTGGGGGGTGGTGAGGTACATGGGGTCACCCCAGTCCTGGGGGGTGGTGAGGCACACAGGGTCACCCCAGTCCTGGGGGGTGGTGAGGCACACGGGGTCACCCCAGTCCTGGGGGGTGGTGAGGCACACGGGGTCACCCCAGTCCTGGGGGGTGGTGAGGCACACGGGGTCACCCCAGTCCTGGGGGGTGGTGAGGCACACATGTGAAAGGGCGTGCGCCGCGCTGCCTTTCATTAAGCCCTAGCCGAGGGACGAGAGCAGAGAGGGTCTCTGGGGCCACCCCGCCACTCCTGCCCTAGGAAAGCTTCCTTGTCCTTACCAGCAGGGGTGGCTGGGGTGGCAGGACTGGGGCTGCGCTGAGAAACTGGGAGCCAACGGCGTCACAGCATCGACAGGAAACCCTCCAGCTGCCCAGATGCTGAGGCGCTCCAGGTCTGGACCAAGGGAAGACTCACCTTTCCCCTCCATGAAGGTGACGAAATCCGCGCCGTATTTGTCGGTGTGGAGCTTCTCCTCCAGGTCAAAAGTCCTCTTGCCCTCAATCTCGTCATCTGAGATGCCGTCGTCCTCGTAGCGCCTCCGCATGGTGCCGCGCTGCGGACGGGACAGGCGGGTGCGGTGAGACCATGTGCTTCCTCTCGCCCACCAGCCCCTGCCTCCAGCCTCAGCCCCTTATTCCAGGACCTTCTCCTCATGCAAAGGTCAACTGATGATCTCAGAATACACAGAACAGGCTTTTGATGAGTCACAGGGCCCCTCCTTGGGAGTCTAGGGCTCGCTCTCCAAGCTTAGAGACACTGATTTATCACAATAATATGGCCAAGTTGGGTTCATTAAATGTTCTGTCTACCATCACTGGGACAAAAAGAGGACCTGCTTAAAAATATCCTTTATATAAAGCGCAAGGACCGGTGTAACGATCCCGGTTCAAGCCCCTGGCTCCCCACCTGCAGGGGAGTCGCTTCACAGGTGGTGAAGCAGGTCTGCAGGTGTCTGTCTCTCTCCCCCCGTCTCCACCCCCTCTCCATTTCTCTCTGTCCTTTCCAACAACAACGACATCAATAACAACAATAACCAAAACAATAAGGGCAACAAAGGGGAAAATAAATAAATATTTATTTTAAAAAATCCTTTATGGGAGTCAGAGTGGTAGTGCAACGGGTTAAGCACAGGTGGCACAAAGGGCAAGGACCAACGTAAGGATCCCGGTTCGAGCCCCCGGCTCCCCCTACAGGGCAGTTGCTTTACAAGCAGTGAAGCAGGTCTGCAAGTGTCTTTCCTCCTCCTCTCTGTCTTCCCCTCCTCTCTCCATTTCTCTGTCCTATCCAACAACGACAATATCAGTAACAACAATAATAACTACAACAATAAAACAGGGATAACGCAAGGGGATAAATATTAAAAAAATATATATTTTTGCCCCCACACCTATGGACATCTAATCTTTGACAAAGGGGCCCAGACTATTACATGGGGAAAGCAGAGTCTCTTCAACAAATGGTGTTGGAAAAAAATGGGTTGAAACATGCAGAAGAATGAAACTGAACCACTGTATTTCACCAAATACAAAAGTAAATTCCAAGTGGATCAAGGACTTGGATGTTAGACCACAAACTATCAGATACTTAGAGGAAAATATTGGCAGAACTCTTTTCTGCATAAATTTTAAAGACATTTTCAATGAAACGAATCCAATTACAAAGAAGACTAAGGCAAGCATAAACCTATGGGACTACATCAAATTAAAAAGCTTCTGCACAACTAAAGAAACTACTACCCAAACCAAGAGACCCCTCACAGAATGGGTGATCTTTACATGCCATACATCAGACAAGAGTTTAATAACCAACATATATAAAAGCTTGCCAAACTCAACAACAAGACAACAAATAACCCCATCCAAAAATGGGGGGAGGACATCGACAGAATATTCACCACAGAAGAGATCCAAAGGCCGAGAAACACATGAAAAAATGCTCCAAGTCTCTGGATGTCAGAGAAACGCAAATGAAGACAACAATGAGATACCACTTCACTCCTGTGAGAATGTCATACATCAGACATCAGAAAAGGTAACAGCAGCAAATGCTGGAGCGGTTGTGGGGTCAAAGGAACCCTCCTACACTGCTGGTGGGAATGTCAATTGTTCCAACCTCTGTGGAGAACAGTCTGGAGAACTCTCAGAAGGCTAGAAATGGACCTACCCTATGACCCTGCAATTCCTCTCCTGGGGATAGATCCTAAGGAACCCAACACATCCATCCAAAAAGATCTGTGTACACATATGTTCTTGGCAGCACAATTTGTAATAGCCAAACCCTGGAAGCAACCCAGGTGTCCAACAACAGATGAGTGGCTGAGCAAGTTGTGGTCTATGTGCACAATGGAATACTACTCAGCTATAAAAAAAGGTAACTTCACTGTTTTCAGCCGATCTTGGATGGACCTTGAAAAATTCATGTTAAGTGAAATCAGTCAGAAACAGAAGGATGAATATGGGGTGATCTCACTCCCAGGCAGAAGTTGAAAAACAAGATCTGAAAACAACAACAACAAAAAAAAACCACAAGTCGAACCTGAACTGGAGTTGGCGTATTGAACCAAAGTAAAAGACTCTGGGCTGGATGGGTGGGGAGAATACAGGTCCAAGAAGGATGACAGAGGATGTAGTGGGGGTTGTATTGTTATGTGGGAAACTGGGGAATGTTATGCATGTACAAACTATTGTATTTACTGTTGAATGTAAAACATTAATTCCCCAATAAAGAAAAAAAAAATCTTTTAAGGGAGTCAGGCGGTAGCGCAGCAGGTTAATCACAGGTGGCGCAAAGCATAAGGACCGGCGTAAGGATCCCGGTTCGAGCCCTGGCTCCCCACCTGCAGGGGAGTCGCTTCACAGGCAGTGAAGCAGGTCTGCAGGTGTCTGTCTTTGTCTCCCCCTCTCTGTCTTCCCCTCCTCTCTCCATTTCTCTCTGTCTATCCAACAACGATGACAATAATAATAACTACAACAATAAAACAAGGACAACAAAAGGGAATAAATAAATTAAATATTTTTAAAAATCTTTTAAGTAGGGGCCCGGCGGTGGCACACTTGGTTGAGCGCATATGTTACAATGTTCAAAGATCTGGGTTCAAGCCCCTAGTCCCCAACTACAGGGGGAAAGCTTCACAAGTGGTGAAGCAGAGCTGCAGGTATCTCTCCTCACAAAGGCACCTGGGGCCGGAGAGAGAGAGCTCGGTGCTGTGGTGCTGTGCTGTCTCGCCCTCCCCAGCTAAATGGAAGTGACCTGAAGCCATATGAGGTTCGGGCTCCACCGAAACAACCAGGCCAATGCAACCTGAGAAGGCACACGGTGCCCCCCCCCCCCACGTTCCTCCCTCCGCAGAGGGAGCACCAAGTCACGCGTGGGAAACGAAGGGTCTTGCAAGCATCTGTGCGCACACACAAACACCGCCCTCCCCAGCATCAAACGCAGAGGATGCTTTGCACCAGCCAGTGAGCAGCTGTGAGACCCGAATGCTCTGCTCTCCAAACACATCTGTTTACTGCTCAGTCTGTTTCTCTAGCAACAGATACACCCAGGACGCACATACACAGACGACGCGTCAGTCTCCCGCCGTCCTCTCCAACTAGAAGGCAGTGATCAGCCTGGTACTTGGTGCGGGCCACGCTTTCAGCTCCTCGAAGGCAAAGATGATGCACGTGCCAGGCAAAAGCAACAAAGAAAGAAGCAGCCCTTAAAAATTGGTCTTGAACCTAGAGGGTGAACGGGTGACTTCCCAACAGAAGGCGCTCTCAACCTGAAGGGACCCGGGCATCTGCGGGTAAGCAGCATAAAGCACGCTGTGTCACACGTGCCATCGCCGAGTCTTGGGAGCTGACAGAGTCCCCTGAACACACCTGCCTCTAGCCTCGCCACGCTCCCCTCCTCAGGATGTTTTCTGCTCGGCCCCTTCTCTCTGGAGCCAAGATCAATGCTCTGGATCACAAAAGTCAAACTCTCAGCCAAGCCTGAGATTAGAGTCAGGAGATCTCAAGCCTAGGAGACGCTCTAGAAGCAAAGCGATCAACAAGTGATGGAGAGCTGGTATTGTAAATGCCCCAGAAACAAGTATACTCTTCCCTTCCTTCTACCACCATGTCACACGGTGACGCTGGCATAAAGCTTTCTGTCACCATCGGTGCCAATTAAAATTAAAGCTAAGGAAACACTGGACTCTCAAGATGAGGTCCTGAGTTCAATCCCTGACAGCACATGTACCAGAGTGACGTCTGATCCCTTTTCTCTCTCCTCCTCCTATCCCTCTCATGAATAAATACATAAAATACTTTTAAAAAGTCTTCACTTCTGACTACACTAATCTCGGAATGCTAATCCACCCACGACAGTAAAAAGCTCTCTCTCTTGCTACCATCATCCACCGCAACAGCAAAGTGTAACTGCAGGAAGCCTACCTATCACTGTGATAAACTGGGTGTCTTCCATTGTGAGGACAACAAGGAAAGGCGGAGAGCACATGTGGGGAGTTCGCCTTTCCCACCACTCTCTCATGCCTACTCCACCAGAGAAAGGGAGGCAGAGCCCGGGGGCCCACCGCCAGACACAGGAGCTCTCTGCCTCCCTCCACCGCTCTTATTCTCGGGCGCACTCCCTGCAGGAAAGAGCTGCTCCACCGTCACTTGGCTGCATGCAGGCACCACACTTTCTAGGCTTAACTGCGCGCAAGCACACAAGCGCACACACACGCTTGAGCTGTAACTTCTGGTAAGCCACAGAAATGGAGACGGTGCGGTAAGAGGCAGAGACTGTCTTCAGCGACAGCAAAAGCTCCACCCACCGCCTGGGTACAACCAGGACCCCCAGAGACTCACAATGGGCTTTCTGAGAGGCCGCAAAGCCAAATCACCGGAGGCAGTGGGTGAGAGCCAACCTCCTTGCCTCTGCCTCTCGCAGACTGAACTACTGCATCTATCCCTATTAGAAAAGGAGAAAGAGAGAGAGAGAGAGAGAGAGAGAGAGAGAGAGAGAAGAAGGGGGAGGGGAGGAGAAAGAGGGGGCGGAGAAGAAATGGGGAAGGGGAGATAACATCATGGTTCTGCAAAGAGACTCTCCAGCCTGAGGCTCCAAAGTCCCAGGTTCAATCCCTCGCACCACCATAAGCCAGAGCTGAGCAGTGCTCCGATAAACTGCAGTGTACCAAGTAAATATTAGCTTTAGTCTTTCTCAGCTCCTCATACATATATAACCAACAATAAAGTTTATAATATTTTGGCAACAAATTCTATCAAAAAAAAGTCATGAGAACAATGATGATGCCAAGCTCCCATCAGAATGTCGCCACTGGTTATCTCTGTTCATCTCTTTCCCTATTTGTTTATGCGGTCAGTGAGAAGGCGCAGTGAACAGAGCATCAGACTCAAGCAGGAGGTGCAGAGTTCAGTCTCTGGCAGCACACACACCAGGCTGATGTCTGGTTCTTGCACTCTCACGCCCTCTCTTTCTCATTAATAAATAAAATCAAAAGAGCTCCAAACATGTTAAAGAAAGGAAAAACACCTTTGCCTTTCCAGGATTCCATGGCACTTCGAAGGAAAGTGATGAACAAACGAGTGAGTGAGTGAGTGAGTGAGTGAGACAGAGGAGCAGCCCAAATGACCGGCTGCCTCTGATAACTTCCAGTTTCCCTCTATGTAGGTACAACTCCAAGAGGAGACACCTGAGAACAAGCTGCGTCTATAGCTGGGCTCCCGGCCCGGACAGCGCAGTCCTTTCCGGCCACACGCGACCCAGCCACTGGGCGGACGCAGGCAAGCTGCGCACATGCGGGCTTTTCCCAACTGACTCTGAAGCCCTCCGGAGGGGGTGGCACTTACCTTTACTTGCAAATGCTTGTGGATGCTCAGAACAAGGACTCGACCGCACACACAGCAGTCGGCACATTCCGTAGACTCTGGCAGCTACTTACTGAGAAGCTGCCAACTCCTGAGGAGTAAAACAGAAGCTAATGCCTGATGCTCAAAGTCAAAAACCACAGGCAGAAAAATACCTCAACTGTGGCACAGTGGATAGGGCACTGGATTCTCAACCATGAGGTCCCGAGTTCGATCCCTGGCAGCACATGTGCCAGAGTGATGTCTGGTTCTTTCTCTCTCCTCCTGTCTCTCTCATGAATAAATAAATAAATAATTTTAAAAAATACATAAACTAGATCTTCAGCTGTAACTTTAATGCTCAAGAAACTGCTGTCAATATTAAAAGTAACTGATTTCACTCCCTACATCCCTTTCTCTCAATTTCTCTCTGCCTCTATCCAAAAACAAGTAAGATAAAATGTTTTTAAAATGAAAGTAACTGAATACAAATGAAACTTCCTAGGAGAAAACTGGATATGCAATTAAGCAACCGTTTGCTCTTCCTAGGCAGGTAGGAATGGAAAGTGAACCCTGTAAGCCTCACTACACGTGTGGCATCAGACAGAACATCACAATGCTGTACTGAAATGCTAAGTAAATACACAAGAGAGTGAAGTGTGCGACACACTTCACAAGCAGAGAGGGAATTACATTTGACTGAATTAATTATATATTTTAGTATCTACCCTGTGACTGTGTCAATATCCTGGCAAGGAAGGCTGTCCCAGTACCTGCCTTCAGAATCTAGGGAAGAGGGAGTCGGGCGGCAGTGCAGTGGGTTAAGCGCAGGTGGTGCATAAGGATCCCTGTTTGAGCCCCCGGGTCCCCACCTGCGGGGGAGTCGCTTCACAGGCGGTGAAGCAGGTCTGCAGGTGTCTGTCTCCCTCCCACCCCCCGTCTTCCCCTCCTGTCTCCATTTCTCTCTGTCCTATCCAACAACGACGACATCAATCATAACCACAACAGTAAAACAAGGGCAACAAAAGGGAATAAATAATAAATAATTTTTTTTAAAAAAAGAATCTAGGGAAGAAACACAGAGAGACCAGTGAGGATCTGACCTGCCAAGACACAGAAAAATCTACTGTTAGGAAGATGGGGACAACAGACACTTTCTCTAGTAGCACAGGAAGGAGATGCCAAATTCTCCCTAAAGATGACAACAACATCCAAGATGAAACTTGAAGGGGAAATAAGCAACTCAGAAGGGCCAAACTGGACAGGCCCAAGCAAGAGAGAGAGAACTGGAAGAAAAGAGAAGACAGCTGAGTGCGGTATCATGTGCAGGCATTGGGAAAGAGAAAGGGAGAATAGGTTATAATGGAAAGAAATTCAAGCTGAGGTAAAAAGACCTGCTTTCCCGGTGTAGCTCCACTACTGTGAGCCTCGGAACTTTAGGACAAGTCGTCTGACCTCACCAGGCCTCTGTTTCCTGAGGAGCAAACTGGGACATGAGCCCATTCCCCTTTGAGGAAAAGTCACAAGGATCAAAATTTTAAAAGCCTGGGAGTCAGGCGGTAGCGCAGCGGGTTAAGCGCACGTGGAGCCAATAGCAAGGACCGGCGTAAGGATCCCGGTTCGAGCCCCCGGCTCCCCACCTGCAGGGGAGTCGCTTCACAGGCGGTGAAGCAGGTCTGCAGGTGTCTGTCTTTCTCTCCCCCTCTATCTTCCCCTCCTCTCTCCATTTCTCTGTCCTATCCAACAACGACGTCAATAACAACAATAACTACAACAATAGAACAACAACAGCAATAAAAGGGAATAAATAAACAGATTATTTTTTTAGAAAATTTAAAAATTAAAATAAAGGAAAGTCAGGCCAGGGGTGAAAAGGTGAGAGCAGGCAGGACTGGCTGCCAGGTGCCCAGGCTGGATCCCAGCACCACATAAGCCAGAGCTGAGCAGTGCTCGTGCCACTCACATGAAAATAAAGCTTAAAGGCAACATTTTTCGTAGCTTTGTTCATAACAGACCAAAACCGAATAAAACGAAACCCCCTAACCATCAAAATTAGAATAAGCAAACTGTGGTGTACACAAGTGATAGGGCATATTCAGCAAGGAACAAACAGGAAAACAGGCAGATGTTAAAAAAGCATATTCTGTGAGGGGAGTTCTTGAAGAAGGCATATGTTTATTTTTTTAATATTTTATTTATTTATTCCCTTTTGTTGCCCTTGTTGTTTTATTGTTGTATTTATTATTGTTGTTGTCATTGTTGGATAGGACAGAGAGAAATGGAGAGAGGAGGGGAAGACAGAGAGGAGGAGAGAAAGATAGACACCTACAGACCTGCTTCACCGCCTGTGAAGCGACTCCCCTGCAGGTGGGGAGCCGAGGTTCAAACCGGGATCCTTATGCCAGTCCTTGTGCTTTGCGCCACCTGCGCTTAACCCGCTGCGCTACAGCCGGACTCCCAGAAGGCATATGTTGTATGCTTTACATTGGTTTGGTCTAGCTCTCCCCCTGCCAGGAAAATTGGTTTAGTCCTGCTAGTTTGGCGGCCCGCTTTTCCCTGCCCCAGGAAGGAACCCCGACAGAGTTCCAGAGTGACAGAGTTCTTGGCGCCGCCATGTGAGAAGGATGCAGGAGAGTTCTGTTCGGTGATTAGTTTGGTTTAGTTTATGAATCGTTGATCCTAAATAAAGAAATACAGCTTCCCGGCCCAGCCGGATATCTCTGGTCGTCTCTGTTACCCGCGCGTGAAGCTAGCCCGGCCTGCTGAAGCCAGCCCGTCTAAAACAACAGGCATATGCTATGACTGCACAGACACGAACACCAACCAGACAGATGTGCTCATGGCAGTAGGAGTCAGGTATAGGAGGAAGGGAGGTTGTAGTCACAAAGGCTGTGCTGTCCTGTCCGGGCCCGGGAGGTGGCAGTGGATAAAACGCCGACTCTCAAGCATGAATTCCGAGTTCAACAACCAGCGGAGCATGTACCCAAGTGATGCTCGGCCTTCGGTCTTGCAAATAAGTAAATAATTGTAAGCGATCTTTTGACAGGCTCAGTTTGGGGGGCGGGGAGATAGCATAACAGTTAACCTGAGGCTCTACAATCCCAGGCTTAACCCCTGCACAACTGTATGCCAGGGCTGGGCAGTGGTCCCTCGGTCCCCACCTTCAGGAGGAAAGCTTCACAAGTGGTGAAGCAGTGCTGCAGATGCCTCTCTCTCTCCTTGTCTCCCCATTCCCTAGATCTGTCTCTATTCAATAAATTAACATTTAGAAAACTATGTATGGGGGTCGCTTCACGGGCAGTGAAGCAGGTCTGCAGGTGTCTGTCTTCTCTCCCCCTGTCTTCCCCTCCTCTCTGTCCTATCCAACAACAATGATATCAATAACAACAACAATGATAATAATAACCACAACAACATTAAACAACAAGGGCAGCCAAAGGGGAAAAAATGTCTCTTTTAAAACCCCACTTCCCTGTTATTAAAAACAAACAAACAAACAAACACCTCACACAGCTCATTCAGCAGGGCACGTGCCCACTCATACAGAACAGCTGACCCGGACTGACTCCAGGCGCCGTACAGAAGCTCTGGAGCTACGGTCGGTCTCTCTGAAAGAACAAAGGATGACAAAAAAGCAGTCCTAGGAGAGGTGAAACTGCATGTGGCAGGCCCTGGGAAGACCGGGAACAAAAAAAGCCTAGCAGTGAGAGGGAGGGAGATGCTGCTGGGGGCTGAGACGCTGGGGCTCACTGCACTTTACTCTTCTTTTCTTTTATTTTGCACGTTTCAATTTTTTTCTTAAGTCTCTTGATGTTCCTAACCTTAACTACTATACATCTAGGAACAAGGATATACTCGGGTGGTCCGGGAGGTGGCACAGTGGACAGGACATTGAACTCTCAAGTATGAAGTCCTGATTTCTGGGTCTTTCTCTCTCTCCTATCATTTCTCATGAATAAATAAAATCTTAAAAAAAAAAAAAAGGATATATTCAGGGGCTGGGTGGGGGCACACCTGGTTAAGGGCTCACATTACAATGGCAAGGACCCGGGTTTAAGCCCTGGTCCCCACCTGCGGGGGGAAGAGTTTCACGAGTGGTGAAGCGGTACTGCAGGTGTCTGTCTCACTATCACCCCTTCCCTCTTGATTCCTGGCTGTCTCTATCCAATAAATTAAAAGAATAAAAACATTTAAAGGATATATTAAAAAACAGTAAAACAAATGCAGAATTAAGCTCACTGCAGAACGTTAATGCCCCGCAGAAGTAGGTACATGCTAATGTGCAGTAACAGAAAAACAGGCTACAGGCAACAAAGCAAACAAACAAAAAACTCACTACGGAAATCGGAAAAACAGAACTCTATTAAACATAATCCTGACTAAATAAAAACACTTTTATGTGAGGGGAAACAAGAATGAAACATGAACAAGGGTAGCAGACAGCTAAATGCAGGGCTACAGATGGCCTCTCCGACCCTGTGTGCTTCAAACAGCAGGTGTGACTGCTTTTATATATATATTTTTTAATTTTTTTATCTTTATTTTCCCTTTTGTTGCCCTTGTTGCTTTTTTTTTAATTGTTGTGGTAGTTATTGTTGTTACTGATGTCATCATTGTTAGATAGGACAGAGAGAAATGGAGAGAGAGGAGGGGAAGACAGAGGGGGAGAGAGAGACAGACGCCTGCAGACCTGCTTCACCGCCTGTGAAGCGACTCCCCTGCAGGTGGGGAGCCGGGGACTTGAACCGGGATCCTTAGCGCCCACCCTTGCGCTTCGCACCACATATGCTTAACCTGCTGTGCTACCTCCCAACTCCCCGGGTGTAACTTCTTTTAAAGTTACGTATGTGAGAGACAGAGAAGTGGGAGAATGCGAGGGAGAGGGGGGATGAGCTAGTTTTTTACTCTGGCACATGCTGCGCCAGGGACTGGACCCTGGACCTCACGCTAAGGAGTCCGACGTTCTTACCACTGGGCTGCAGCATGTGTAGCTTTTATGGCTGTAGGGAGAGAAATCCTAGAAGCTTTTTCCTTACTCATTGATCCTGGGGGGTCAGGTGCTAGTGGCCCTGGTACAGAGCACATGTTACACCAAAGTACCTATCCTGTCAACGTTGAGGAAAGAGAGAAAACCACTAAAATTGTAGATGAGTGACTTCAAAAGTGATTAGGGTGGGGAAAAAAGGAAACCCTCCACAAGGGAAAACATCATTTTCCTCAGGCCCCTTGTATCATTTCTGTACTGAAGTACTATTTCAAAAGGAACCTTCTAAATATTAAATTAATGACGCCAGGGTACAAGGCAATAAATAAACCATTTTTAGAATTTTGTACAATATTAAAAAAGCACTAATTCCAAAAAGGAACTTCTTTCAGTAACCGAACAGACTATTTCACACCTAAGCCAGGGCTCCTAGTTACAGTCCTTTAGCAGCGAAGCTAGCCGATCGATGCCTGTGAAATGAAGACAGATTCTGATGCAAATGGACATGTGTCAGCCTGCCACTGCGTTCCCATCAGGCCACAGCAGACGCCAACGAAGCTGATTAATATGGGTAGGTACACAGGAGTCATTCAAGTGGTTATTACAACAGGACAAGATGGGGAGGGGTTTGTCTGTTTTTGTTTTTTGGGATAGAGGGTGAGAGACAGGGAGACAGAGAAAGAGAGAAACCTACAGCACTGGTCTGCCCCGGGTGAGCTACCCGCTGCAGGTAGGAAACACGGAAACCTGGGTCTTCTCTTATGGTGACATGTGCCATCTACTGGGTGTGCCGCCGCCTAGCCAAGACGGAGAAATTTTAGCTCAGTTTCCTGCTTTTAGATGTGTTTCAAAAATAACTCTCGGGAGTCGGGCGGTAGTGAAGCGGGTTAAGCGCACGTGGAGCAAAGCGCAAGAACCTGCAGAAGGATCCCGGTTCAAGCCCCGGCTCCCCACCTGCAGGGGAGTCGCTGCACAGGCGGTGAAGCAGGTCTGCAGGTGGTTGAACCTGGGACCTCAGGCTTGGGAATCTAATGCCTTGTCCACAAGGCACCTCCCAGACCACCTAACAGTGTAATTCTTAATTCATCTAGCTTTCAAAACTTCCTTGTTTTTATATTTATTCTCCTCCTCCTCCTCTTCTTCTTCTTCCCTCCAGGGTTATCGCTGAGGCTCGGCGCCTGCACCATGAATCCACTGCTCCTGGAGGGCATTTTTTTCCTCATTTTTTGTTGCCCTTGTTGTTGTCGTTATTGTTATTGTTGTCACTGATGTTGTTGGATAGGACAGAGAGAAATGGACAGAGATGGGGAGACAGGGGAGAGAAAGATGAACACAAGGACCGGCAGAAGGATCCCAGTTTGAGCCCCCGGCTCCCCATCTGCAGGGGAGTCGCTTCACAAGCGGTGAAGCAGGTCTGCAGGTGTCCATGTTGTCGTTGTTGGATAGGACAGAGAGAAATGGAGAGAGGAGGGGAAGACAGAGAGGGGGAGAGAAAGACAGACACCTGCAGACCTGCTTCACTGCCTGGGAAGCGACACCCCTGCAGGTGGGGAGCCAGAGGCTCATACCAGAATCCTTACGCCGGTCCTTGTGCTTCATGCCACGTGCGCTTAACCCACTGCACTACCGCCCGACTCCCCTAGCTTTATTTTTTAATTAAATCTTTTGAAAATTTATTATTAGATAGAGACAGAGAAATCGAGAGGGAAGGGGAAGGAAGAGAGACAGAGACGCCTGCAGCCCTGTTTTACCACTAATGAAGCATCCCCCTGCAGGTGGGGACCAAGGGCTTGAACCAGCATCCTTATGCACTGTAATGTAAGCATTTAACCAGGTGCACCACCACCTAGCCCCAATCATTAGCTTTATATTACAGAGATTAAAACAGGGATTTCTGAACTAGTCTCACCTAATTAAGTCCTTCAAACCTGTTGATAACATGCTATCCACCTGGCATTGTTCACAGACTACAACTCATTAAATATGCTACTATAAACATCAAAATAAAAACAAGTTAAAATAGGGAGTCAGGCAGTAGTGCAGCGGGTTAAACACAGGTGGCACAAAGCGCAAGGACTGGCGTGAGGATCCTGGTTCAAGCCCCTGGCTCTCCACCTGCAGGGGAGTCGCTTCACAGGCAGTGAAGCAGGTCTGCAGGTGTCTGTCTTTCTCTCCCTTCTGTCTTCCCCTCCTCTCTCCATTTCTC
Source organism: Erinaceus europaeus (assembly GCF_950295315.1). Lineage (NCBI taxonomy): Eukaryota > Metazoa > Chordata > Mammalia > Eulipotyphla > Erinaceidae > Erinaceus > Erinaceus europaeus. The sequence goes on from NC_080178.1 coordinate 2,859,638, forward strand.
TGTCCTATCCAGCAATGACAACAACAATAACTACAACAACAATAAAAACAAGAGCAGCAAAAAGGAAATAAATTTTTTTTTAAAAAAAAGTTAAAATAGTCTTACCACTGGAAAAAACCTTATTTTCTTTCAATTAATGCCATCATCTATGAGCCAGGAACTTAAGTCAAGAGCCAGGATCCACACTTCTCCCCAAAAATGCCCACTAGGGTCACCAAGTCCCACCCCCATCTCCATTCTTAATCTTAAGGCTTTAACTAACATTTTTTTCCTAAATTCATTTTTTTGTCTCTCTATTTTGGATAGACAGAGAAACTGAGCAGAAAGGAGAAGGGATGCCCAAGCACTGACTCTTCATGCTCACGAAGCTTCCCCCCTGCAAGCAGGGGCTGGGGACTCGAACGCAGGTCCCTGTGCACCATTATGTTGGGCACCCTACCAAGTGTGCGGCCGCCACCTGGTCTCCCTCCCTGTCATCTCTCAACTGCTACAGTAAACCGTGGTCCTTTCCTCAGCTCTGCAGCTCCTCCCTCACTAGTCTATGTCTGTCTTTCTAAACCCAAAGCATGTCCGTACACTGCCATCACGCACAGGACCGGGGTCAAGTCTTTGGCACCACACAGAACCGTGCACAGCACTAAGCGGAGCTCCATCCTCCACCCCCATCTCTTCTGAACGGGGAGACGACGATCTGCTGGGCGTGTGTCTCAGAACACAGTAAACAGATGAGCCGAAGAAAGAAACACAACCAAGTCCCCCATCCTTCCTGTTCCTGTAACCTCTCCCACCACCACTGTGTACGGCACTGCCCTCTGACCCCCACACTCCCCACCTTCGTGTTCCAGAAACACTAACCTGCCAGCAGAGCTGTTTCATGCTTTCGGCCTCTGGATTCGACTCCTCCACTTGTAGCTCCCCCCATGCCCTGCGGCCGGCCTGTGTGGACGGCCCTGACATCCCAACACCAACACGGAGGGACCTTCTCCTCACGCACCGCCCTCACTTCTGCCTTTCTCCGGCCGCGCAGTTCCTGCTGTGTAAGTACCGCGCGCTGACCGATTGCCACCGCAGCTCCTACTCCTTCCTGCTACATTCCGTCTATCGCAGTCTGATAGTTTATATGGTTCTTAGCAGACTATTAGAACAGAGTGCAAGACACTCATTTCTATATGCCCACAAACTGATTATATGATATAACCAACAATGTCTGCTGAAAAGATAAATGAACAAAAGACCAGAACTGAACTTTGAACCTATCACGATTCTGGTGCTTTTAATAATCACACAGAGTGGGGGGACGGGCGGTAGCGCAGCAGGTTAAGCGCAGGTGGCGCAAAGCGCAAGGACCCGCTTAAGGATCCCAGTACGAGCCCCCAGCTCCCCACCTGCAGGGGAGTCACTTCACAGGCAGTAAAGCAGGTCTGTAGGTGTCTATCTTTCTCTCCCCCTCTATGTCTTCCCTATCTCTCTCCATTTCTCTCTCTGTTCTACCCAACAATGACGACGACATCAATAACAACAACAATAATATAATTACAACAATAAAACAAGGGCAACAAAAGGGAATAAACATTTAAAAAATAATAAAAATAAGTCATTTAAAAAAGACTTATTAGTGGTCTGGGAGGTGGTGCAGTGGCTAAGGCACTAGACTCTCAAGCATGAGGTCCCGAGTTCAATCCCCAGCAGCCCATGTACCGGAGTGATGTCTGATTCTTTCTCTCCTCTCTTTCTCATTAATATATAAAATATTTAAAAAAAAAAAACTTATTTGGGGGCGGGGGTAGATAGCATAATGGTTATGCGAAAAGTCTCTAGAGAGTTGGGCGGTAGCGCAGCAGGTTAAGCGCATGTGGCGCAAAGCGCAGGGACCGGCATAAGGATCCCGGTTCGAGCCCCCGGCTCCCCACCTGCAGGGGAGTCGCTTCCCAGGCGGTGAAGCAGGTCTGCAGGTGTCTGTCTTTCTCTCCCCCTCCTCTCTCCATTTCTCTCTGTCCTACCCAACAACAACGACATCAATAACAATAACAGCTACAACAACAGTAAAAAGACAAGGGCAACCAAAGGGAAAATAAAAAAAAATTTTTTTTAAATCTTATAAAAAAGAAAATAATAACCGCAAGTCACTAGTCTTGTTGTAGCAAGCAGAAAAAAGTTTTCAAATACTTCCAAATCTTCTGCCTCAGATTCAAAAACACTTTACCCACATATATGCCATAAGTAATTTGCAAAAAAGTCTGCAAATCCAACTAGTAGGAAGAAAAGCTTTCAAATCAACTTTAAACTATAGTCTAGACTTTTTAAAGCCAATTATCCAGTTTATTTTAACGAGAGACACAGAGGGAGACGCAGAGAAAGCCAGAACACTGCTCAAGCTGGTGAAAAGGAAAGGACAGGCAGTGCAGCGCAGCGCAGACCCTCCGCACGATGCTGGAAGCGGCCTGCGCAGGCCGAGCCTCCCGGCGCCTCAGGTGACTTCTGTGCGGAGCGCTCCAGTGACTGGACCACCTTGGTCCCTGGCTCCCCTTCTCTGAAATCTGTTCCGACTGTCCCTCCTGGTAACTGTAATCTAATCGACGGCACTTCAGCACAGAGCAGAGTAACGAGTCAGTGGCATAGCATTCTGCCGCATGCCGCTTTCCCGGGCTATGGGACCCAGACCTCGGCTCCCACCCTCGGAGAGTTCTGGGCACTGAGTGAGGGAGTGAGTGCACACACCGATGCCACAACAGCCCTGGGCTCTTAAGACACCACCACTGTCCTAACTTTGTTCACGTCTCTCTGCCCCCCTCACTCTTTCTAGGGGGTGGGGGAAGAGGGACAAGAAATGATTTTTAATGCAAAATAGCAACAGACACTTCAAACAATGTGTGTCTTCGTAAGTGAAACAAAATGAAAGCATGTGTACACAGTTGCATTCCAGGAGGTCAGCACAGTAAGGAAAGCTAGCCGACGGCCAGCCGGAACCCTAGAGGAGGCTCGGCTTCCACAATCCGGCTGGGCCCTCCCTGGGTTGTACTCCACTCTCCGTCTCCACAGTCCCGGGCACAGCCCACCCCCGAGTGTCAGGGGCTAGCCCTCCACCTCCCACCACGCCACACGGCCCCTCCGCTGCAGAGCAGAGCAGGAACTCGCTCTCCCTCACGTCTACCCAGCTTCGACGCATATGCCAAGGAGACCAGCTGGATGCCAAGAAGTCCTTGAGGCCACCAGTCCTACCTAGTGACCTCCCCGCAGCGCGCAGGCTGTCTCCCAGGCACGCCGCAACCACCCAGACAAGCTCGCTGCTCCCCCCGCCTGCAGTGCGGCCTAACCCACCCCCAGGCCCGCGCTGCAAACCACGCACAGGAGGCAAAGCGGACGGCACACTCGGGCGTTTCTCCAAAACCAACCTGCACACAGCCAGTGAGCCAAAGTGCTGCGGTCTACTTGTGACTCTCAAAACCTCTCCGACTCTTTTATAAAAGGGGAAAGGTGGAGTCAGAGCAACGGGAGGAGGGGAAACACCAGAAATTCCAGGAACTCAAATCAGAATCTTGATTTTAAAAGTCCAACATTGGGAGTCGGGCTGTAGCGCAGCAGGTTAAGCGCAGGTGGCGCAAAGCATAAGGACCGGCATAAGGATCCCGGTTCGAACCCCGGCTCCCCACCTGCAGGGGAGTCGCTTCACAGGCGGTGAAGCAGGTCTGCAGGTGTCTATCTTTCTCTCCCCCTGTCTTCCTCTCCTCTCTCTGTTTCTCTCTGTCCTATCCAACAACGACGACAACAACAATAATAACCACAACAATAAAACAAGGGCAACAAAAGGGAATAAATAAATTAAATTAAAAATATATATATTAAAAAAAAAGTCCAACACTTGGGGAGTCGGGCGGTAGTGCGGCGGGTTAAGCACACATGGTGCAAAACACAAGGACCAAGGACCGGCGTGAGGATCCCGGTTTGAGCCCCCGGCTCCCCACCTGCAGGGGAGTCACTTCACAGGCGGTGAAGCAGGTCTGTCTTTCTCTCCCCTCTATCTTCCCCTCCCCTCTCCACTTCTCTCTGTTCTATCCAACAACAATGACATCAACAACAACAACAATAACTACAACAATAAAACAACAAGCGCAACAAAAGAGAATAAATATTTTAAAAAAAGAAAAAAGAAATAAAAGCCCAACACTTGTAGCCCAGCGGGTGGCACAGTGAATACAGCCCTGGACACTCGGCCAGGGGGGTCCCGAGTTCGATTCCTGCTAGTGTACATGCCGAATGTATCAATGTTCTAGTTCTCTTGTCTCTCTCATTAAATAAGTCAATCTTTAAAACAAATATGCCAGGGAGAGAGCACAGTGGTTGTGCAGAAGACTTTGACGCCTGAGGCTCCGCCGTCCAGGTCTAATCCTGGCACCGTCATAAAGCAGAGCTAAGCAGTATGTAAGACTCCATGGTTCTCTCCACTGGACCACCAGGCAGCACTTCCCAGCATGCCCTGCCTCGTCTGGCCCGAACACCGCAGTGGTTAACTGTTCTCACCAAATCCATTTCCAGTTTTCTCCCTCGTTTTGGATACTACAATCTCTGGTATGATTCCCAGCAAACCACTCCTCCGCCGAGCTTTTATGGCCCCACTGCACTGAGGGCAAAGCTCGGCCTGAGCTGACCGGCCCAGGCCAAGAGTCTAGCCGCCTCCTGCTGTCGCTCGCTCTCTGGTCTGTCTGATCAAGTCTGCCAAGATCCTTCCAAGCTCAGGGTTTCCGCCTCTGCTAATCACTTCTCCCTTCTGCCTGGTCACCGCTTCCTCATCCAGGAGGCCCCAGTTTTAAAGGCTTCCTCAGGAAAAGTATTCTCTGATGCCTCCTCCCAATCCCGACATGTGGACGACGTTACCTCTTACAGTCTCACTGGCCTTGCAAGTTACCTTTTTGGGCCTCTGCTTAACAATTAATTTCACTAGTATAAGTACTGGTTTAACATCTTGCTTTTCTCTTTTTTATTATTATTATCTTTACCTATTTATAGAGACAAAAATCAAGATGGAAGGGGGGAAAGAGGAGGGAAAGAAAAAGGGACACCTGCAACCCCACTTCACCACCTGCAAAGCTTTCCCTGCAGGTGGGGACCGAGGGATCAAGCCTAGGTCCTTACGCATTGTAACATGTGCGCCCAACCAGGTGCACCGCCACCTGGCCCCTGGTCCACTTACTTTATTTGCTTTTTCCTCCCAAACCCTCAAAAACATTTAATAAAATGACAAGCTATTTCTCTTGCTCAAAATCAGTTTAGGATGACGGGGCTGGTAAGACTCCTGGCTCACAGTCCCCACCCAATCCAACACACTTTTCCATCACCAAGCCTGTGTGTCCTGCAGTGCTAGTGTGTCTTGTTCCAATCCCTTTCCTACCACTGGTACTGCCCATACCCCTGAGCACTGGCTCTGAGCCTTTCCCCCAAGTCTGGTTCAGCAAGTATGGGCAGGGCCCGGCAACCTGCATTGATTTCTTTTTTTTTTAATATTAATTTTATTTATTTATTCCCTTTTGTTGCCCTTTTTTTTTTTATTGTTGTAGTTATTATTGTTGTCGTTGTTGGATAGGACAGAGAGAAATGGAGAGCGGAGGGGAAGATAGAGTGAGAGAAAAATAGACAACTGCAGACCTGCTTCACCACCTATGAGGTGATGCCCCTGCAGGTGGGGAACCGGGGATTGAACCGGGATCCTTACGCCGGTCCTTGGGCTTTGCACCACGTGCGCTTAACCCGCTGCGCTACCGCCCAACTCCCTGCATTGATTTCTAACTTCTTCCCAGTCCCCTTAATACTGCTGTTGCTGCCACAAGGACATCCCAACAACCTTGAGGAGCCACCTATTTCAATATTCTTCTGGAAGACTTCCTGGCCTGAAGCTGTCAAAATCTCACTCCCAAGTATTATGTTCTGTTAAAAACACGCCCCAGCCACAACTCCTAATGGCTCTCTACCGGTTGTGTCCAGGTCTGGCTTTCAGAAGTGCTTGAGCTGTGGCCCAGCCCTGGGAGACTTTGCCCAGAGCAGATCTTCTGCAGCACCCTACGAGCAACCGGCCGTCCTCAGCACAGGTGGCAGACACCCACTCCGTGGCACAGCTCATGCCCTCCACCTGCTCTCTGCCGGCCAACGCTGTGACTCACTTGGTCACCGCATGCTGCCTTTTTTTTTCTTTCTTTTTAAAAAATTTTTATATTTATTTATTCCCTTTTGTTTCCCTTATTTTTTTATTGTTGTAGTTATTATTGCTGTTGTTACTGATGTCATCGTTGTTGGATAGGACAGAGAGAGGAGGGGAAGACAGAGAGGGGGAGAGACAGACAAACACCTGCAGACCTGCTTCACCGCCTGTGAAGCGACTCCCCTGCAGGTGGGGAGCCAGGGTCTAGAACCGGGATCCTTAAGCCGGATCCTTGTGCTTTGCACCACGTGCGCTTAACCCGCTGCGCTACCACCCGACTCCCCCACCTGCTGCCTTTTATTTCTGTGGTTTTAAGTTTTTACCAAGTACTCACAAGTAGAGAAAACCCCAAGAACTTTTTTTTTTTTGCCTCCAGGGTTATCGCTAGGGCTCAATGCCTGCACTACAAATCCACTACTCCTGTGGCCATTTTTTCAATTTTTTGGATAAGACAAAGACTGAGAGGGGAAGGTATATATATAGAGAGAGGGGGGGGGGGGAGAAAGAGACATCTGCAGACCTGTTTCACTGCTTATGAAGCTGCCACCCTGCAGGTGGCGAACCAGGGACTTAAACTAGGATCCTTGCCCAGGTCCTTACACTTCATCCTATGTGCACTTAATCCAGTTCACCACCTCCGGCCCCAGAACTTAACATTTAAAACAGAAAACAGTGAGGACCAAGCATAAACTGGAGGCTTGACAAATCCACACACGACACACGACACTATTTTACTAGATGAAATAACAAATTCAAAGTATACACACACACAGGCTCATTTTTCAAAAAAACACCATCAAACAATAGCTGTCAATATCCATAGCTATTTAGTTTAGGAGACTAAGCAAACATCTTATGGAAAAGATACTTTATTTTTTAATTTTTTTAAATATTTATTTATATATTCCCTTTTGTTGCCCTTGTTGTTTATTGATATCATCGTTGGATAGGATGAAGAGAAATGGAGAGAGGAGAGGAAGACAGAGAGAGGGGGAGAGAAAGACAGACACCTGCAGACCTGCTTCACTACTTGTGAAGCGACTCTCCTGCAGGTGGGGAGCCGGGGGCTCGAACCGGGATCCTTCCGGAGGTCGTTGTGCTTCGCACCACCAGCACTTAACCCACTAGGCTGCCACCCAACTCCTGGAAAAGATACTTTAAAGGTAGCCTCAATCTGCAACTTCCCATAGTAGGAGCAGGGAGACTAACTTTCTGTGTGAGATATACTGCAAGAGAGAGGACATGGTGTGTGGGGAAAAATAGGCTCTAGGTCTGATTTCACCGTGTTGACTGTCACCATGGGCACATCAAGGGTCCCCTCCAAGGCTCCATCACCAGTGGGAGAATGAAGGCTGAAAGCTGCCTGGGGGAGGCGGGGCTCACAGTGGACTCAGGACCTGAGTGCTGGTGTGGGGCTTCTGATTCTACGCCTACCGTGGGCCAAGTGCATGTTGACCTACCAGACGCCTCCATTCTAGTGCCTCTTCCTGGTATTCAAGAACACAGGGACGGGGCAGAGAGACTCGCCGCAGAGAGCTCAAGAACACAGGGACAGGGGCAGAGAGACTCGCCGCAGAGAGCTCAAGAGCACAGGGACGGGGCAGAGAGACTCGCCGCAGAGAGCTCAAGAGCACAGGGACGGGGCAGAGAGACTCGCCGCAGAGAGCTCAAGAGCACAGGGACGGGGCAGAGAGACTCGCTGCAGAGAGCTCAAGAGCACAGGGACGGGGCAGAGAGTCTCGCCGCAGAGAGCTCAAGAGCACAGGGACGGGGCAGAGAGACTCGCCGCAGAGAGCTCAAGAGCACAGGGACGGGGCAGAGAGTCTCGCCGCAGAGAGCTCAAGAGCACAGGGACGGGGCAGAGAGACTCGCCGCAGAGAGCTCAAGAGCACAGGGACGGGGCAGAGAGACTCGCTGCAGAGAGCTCAAGAGCACAGGGACGGGGCAGAGAGTCTCGCCGCAGAGAGCACAAGAGCACAGGGACGGGGCAGAGAGACTCGCCGCAGAGAGCTCAAGAGCACAGGGACGGGGCAGAGAGTCTCGCCGCAGAGAGCTCAAGAGCACAGGGACGGGGCAGAGAGACTCGCTGCAGAGAGCTCAAGAGCACAGGGACGGGGCAGAGAGTCTCGCCGCAGAGAGCTCAAGAGCACAGGGACGGGGCAGAGAGACTCGCCGCAGAGAGCTCAAGAGCACAGGGACGGGGCAGAGAGACTCGCTGCAGAGAGCTCAAGAGCACAGGGACGGGGCAGAGAGACTCGCCGCAGAGAGCACAAGAGCACAGGGACGGGGCAGAGAGACTCGCTGCAGAGAGCAGTCGTCTTGCCATCTGCTGCCCACGTTTGAGGCCCAGCACCACATGGGAGATACTCTGGCACCAGAGGCAGCTCTGGTGCTGTGGTTTTGCTCCCATTGTCTCATTCTTTATGTCTACCTAAACAAGGACAGGCTGAAGAGTTCTTCTGCATAAATAAAAGTAAACAATAACAAAAGAAAAAAACCAGCAGCCTGGATGTGACACAGTGGATAAAGCACTGGACTCTCAAGCATGAGGTCCTGAGTTCCACACCCAGCAGCACATAAATATACCACTAGAGGGTGTAAGGGGTGGCAGTGTGAGAGAGGGGTGTGCCCTGGTCCTCTCCTTCCCTCATTAGTAAATACTTTTCTAAGAGGGAAAACAAAGAAAGAGGAGTTGGGGAAGCCGGGCTGTAGGACAGCGGGTCAAGCGCACATGGCTCAAAGCACAAGGACCGGCATAAGGACACCGGTTTGAGCCCCCGGCTCCCCACCTACAGGGGAGTCGCTTCACAGGCGGTGAAGCAGGTCTGCAGGTGTCTGTCTTTCTCTCCCCCTCTCTCTGTCTTCCCCTCCTCTCTTCATTTCTCTCTGTCCTATCCAACAATGACAACAATAACAATAACTACAGCAATAAAACAAGGGCAACAAAAGATTAAATAAATAAAATATATAAAAAAAAAAAAAAAAGAAAGAGGCGTTGGGCAGTAGCATACCCAGTTAGGCACACAGCACTAAGAGCAGTAAGACCTGGCTTCAAGCCCCCACACCCCACCTGTAGGGGGACCTTTCATGAGCGGTGAATCAGATCTGCAGGTGTCTATCTTTCTCTCTCCTTCCCTGTCCTATCCAAGAAAATAGGAAAAAAAGGGGGAAAAGGCCTCCAGGAGCAGTGGATTTGTAGTGCTGGCACTGAGCCCCAGCAATAACCCTGGAGGCAAAAACAGAAAGTAAACCCGTAACAAAGAAACTACTTATAATGGCTTTTAATGATAACAACAAATACTTACTCTGCACTTTCTAAGCTGAAGGCTGTATTTTTTCTCCTTTCTTTTTTTTCTTTTTCACAAGAGCACTGCTCAGCTCTGGCTCATGGTGGTGCAGGGGGATTGATCCTGGGACTTTAGAGTCTCAGGCACAGGAGTCACTTTGCACAACCGATATGCTCTCTACCCCCCTGCCCGACTGTATTTTCTCTGAGGTTATTTATTGAGCACTACCTGTGTGCCAAACACTGTTCAAAGCACCCAGTCTATACTACTGATATAACCAGAAGCAAAGAGCCCGCTCTATCGGAGAGACGCCACAGCAAACCTAAGTGTGGCAGTGGTCAGTGCTCAACCAAGGAGAGCATGCCAGGGCAGAAGGTGCAGTCCTCATTCCTCATTCCGGGTCTGCAGAGTAAGCCGACTGTGGAGGACTGGCGAGTACGAGTGAGATCTTTTCTTTTCTTTTCTTTTCTTTTGCCTCCAGGGTTATCGATGGGCTTGGTGCCTGCACTACAAATCCACTGCTCCTGGAGGCTATTTTCCCCCCTTTTGTTGCCCTTGTTGTAGTTACTATTATTGTCGTTACTGCTGTCTTTGTTGCTGGATAGGATGGAGAGAAACTGAGAGAGATGGGGAAGACGGGGGGAGAGAAAGACAGACACTTGCAGAGCAACTTCAGTGTCTGTGAAGTGACCTCTCTGTAAGTGGGGAGCTGAGGGCTCGAATCCGGATCCTTGTTCCAGTCCTTCGCGCCACGTGCATTTAACCGCGAGCGCTACCACTCGGCCCCCCACTTCACTCGGCCCCCCACTTATCTGTATTTTGAGGCATCCACAGAAGGACATCAAGCTTGCCCCGCGCCTCGTGAGGAGGCTTCGACACTGTCCCACCAACAGACTGAAGGTTAGATCTGGTGAACAATCATCAACAAGATTCAACAACTTACACATCTACAATCTTTTCTAGTTATTAACTAGCTACTTTGGTGATGGAGAAAAACTTAACATTCAGCCCAGGAGGGGACGCAGTGGGCAAAGCAGCACTGAAATCTCAAGTACAAGGTCCCAAGTTCAATCCTCAGCGTGGGATGTGCCAGAGTGATATAATAAATGATCTTTTTAAAAGAAGAAAAACCCTGGGAGTTGGGCGGTAGCACAGCAGGTTAAACGCACATGGTGCAAAGTGCAAGGGCTGGCGTAAGGATCCCGGTTCGAGCCCCTGGCTCCCCACCTGCAGGGGAGGTCACTCCGCAAGCAGTGAAGCAGGTCTGCAGGTGTCTGTCTTTATCTCCTCCTCTCTGTCTTCCCCTCCTCTCTCCATTTCTGTCCTATCCAACAACAACAGCTATGACAATATTAACAACTACAACAAGCACAACAAGGGCAACAAAATGGGAAAAAATAGCCTCCAGGAGCAGTGGATTCATAGTGCAGGCACCGAGCCCAGAAATAACCCTGGAGGAAAAAAAAAAAAGGGGGGGGGGAGCTGGGCGGTAGTGCAGCGGGTTAAGCGCAGGTGGCGCAAAGCAGGTGGCGCAAAGCGAAAGGACCGGCGTAAGGATCCTGGTTCAAGCCCCCGACTCCCTTTCTGCAGGGGAGTCGCTTCACAGGCGGTGAAGCAGGTCTGCAGGTGTCTGTCTTTCTCTCCCCACCTCTGTCTTCCCTTCCTCTCTCCATTTATCTGTCTTATCCAACAACAACAACATCAATAATACAGCAACAACAACAAAAACAAACAAAAAAAAACCAAGGGCAACAAAAGGAAATAAATAAATATTAAAAAAAAAAAAAAGAAAACCCAACAAGATGATGATGAGCATGCTGCCTGGTTCGTTCCTAGTCAGAAAGATCTCAGAACTCAAAGCAGCATAGACAGCCGAGACAGCACAGCGGACATTTCTCTGTGAGGTCCTGAGCTGATCAGGGCACAGTGTACGGCAGTCATACTGTGATTCTCTCTCCCCTATCATCAGTAAATAAGTAATTTTTTAAATTTTTAGATAGAGACAGCCAGAATTTGAAGGGGAAGGGGTTGATAGGGAGAGAGACAGAGACACCTGCAGCCCTGCTTCACCACCTGTGAAGCTTTCCCCCTGCAGGTGGGGACCGGGGGCTGGAATCTTGGTCCTTGTGCATTGTAATATGTGTGCTCAACCAGGTGTGCCACCAACTGGCTCCCAATAAATAAATTTTTTTAAAAAAATAGAGTCAAGCAGTAGCGCAATGGGTTAAGCGCAGGTGGCGCAAAGTGCAAGAACTGGTGTGAGGATCCTGGTTCGAGCCCCCACCCCCCGCCCGCTCCCCATCTGTAGGTGGATCACTTCAAAGGTGGTGAAGCCGGTCTGAAGGTGTCTATCTTTCTCTCCCCCTCTGTCTTCCCCTCCTCTCTCCATTTCTCTCTGTCCTATCCAACAACAATGACATCAATAACAACAATAGTAACTACAAGAATAAAACAAGGGCAACAAAAGGGAGTAAATAAATAAATAGTTTTTTTTAAAAAATTAAGTTTTCCCAAAGTGGAGATGTTTTTGAAAAGGAGAATCTGGTAATTTCTGCTGAGACAATTTCCAGGGTAATCCAAAGATGAGGATGTCACTAGGGCTTCAGGGCCAGGGGGTTTTACAACAGAAATAATTCATTTACTTTAGAATCACATGGAAGGCACATTAGCAAAACTGAACCCAACAGTATAACATCCTTGGGAAAATCTCATGTGGGTGGATGTAGATAGCATAATGGTGATGCAAAGGGACTCTTCATGCCTGAGGCTCCAAAGTTCCAGGTTCAATCCCCCGCCCCACCATCAGCCAGATCTGAGCAAGGCTCTGGGGGGGGGGGGGGGAATCTCTAAGCTTCATCAACAACATTGACAAGTAAATTGAGTTTTCAAGTAAACCAAAATCTCTCCTTATAGATAACATCAGTAAGCTTAGGCATATTCAAAGGAAAAAGTCAGATTAATAACTTCTTTTTCCATTTTTTTTTTAAATACTAAGTATTTTACTGTGTCTGCCACCAGTCTATATAAAATAGTTACCCCTGTGAAACAGAAACGCATGACAATTCAGGGGTAGATGCTAAGAACTGACAGGAGTTTGCATAGCGTGGCATGGGTCAGAGGGATACTCCATAGAAGGAAGCTTCAAATTTGGCTCCTGTTAGAACATTGACTAGGTCATGAAAAGTAGATCAGAAAACCTTCCAAAGATGTGTTTTACTACAAAAAGGAACAGACTTTCTGAGGTCTGAAGGGACTTGTACTTGAAGACACTCAGTCAGCAAGGGGTCGTGCTGAGCATTCTGCGGACAGAACTGGTTTAATGTATGCCATTCTTACAGGAGTGAGGTGGTATCTCAATGTTGTCTTAATTTGCATTTCTCTGACAATCAGTGACCTAGAACAGTTTTTCATATGTTTGTTAGCCTTTTGGATCTCCTCTGAGGTGAATGTTTTGTTCATATCCCCTGCCCATTTTTGGATGGGGTCATTTGCTTTTCTGTTGCTAAGCTTGCTGTGAGAGTTCTGTGAGAGAGAGCATATGTTCACACGTATCCATAAACTACTGCAAAATATATACCTGAAAGCAGAAGTACCCTAGAGTTTGCAGTGAGTACCCCCCTAACACTTCCTCTCCACTATTCCAACCTTTGGGTCCATGATTGCTCAACAATTTGTTTGGCTTTGTATGTTAACTCTCTTTTCAGCCACCAGGTTCCAGATGCCATCAGGATGCCCGCCAGGCTTCCCTGGACTGAAGACCCCACCAATGTGTCCTGGAGCTCAGCTTCCCCAGAGACCCACCTTACTAGAGAAAGAGAGAGGCAGACTGGGAGTATGGACCGACCAGTCAACGCCCATGTTCAGCGGGGAAGCAATTACAGAAGCCAGACCTTCCACCTTCTGCAACCCACAACGACCCTGGGTCCATGCTCCCAGAGGGGTAGAGAATGGGAAAGCTATCAGGGCATGGGGTGGGTTATGGGGATTGGGTGGTGGGAATTGTGTGGAGTTGTACCCCTCCTAGCCTATGGTTTTGTTAATTTATCCTTTCTTAAATAAAAAATAAACAATAAAAATAAAAAAATAAAACTTAAAAACCGAAGGGAAAAAAAAAAAAAAGAGAACTGGTTTAAGTCTGCAGACAGAACTGGTTTAAGTCTGCAGCCGCTTGGAAACCCTCACAGGGTTCAGCCCGGCCTCCAGCTGGAGCTGCTGAAGCCCGTTCCTCGCAGCTGCGACACCGGCGGAGCCAGACGTGGCGCAGGCAAGAGTCGAATCAGTTTGTCCATCTACGGGTCGCAGGGATGGGGTGGCGGGGGGTGAGTGAGGGGCCTATTTGGTTGTTGGTTTTTTTTAATTTTCCCTTTGTTGCCATTGTTTTTTATTGTAGTTATTATCGTTGTTGTTATTGATGTTGTCGTTGTTAGACAGGACAGAGAGAAATGGAGAGAGGAGGGGAAGATAGGGGGGGAAGAGAAAGATAGACACCTGCAGACCTGCTTCACCACCTGTGAAGCGACCCCCTGCAGGTGGGGAGCCGGGGGCTTGAACCAGGATCCTTAAGCTGGATCCTCGTGCTTTGCGCCACGTGCGCTTAACCCGCTGCGCTACCGTCCGACTTCCGCCTGTTTGGTTTTTAAGACAGAGGCAGAGAGACAGTGAAAGAGACCACAGCACCAAAGCTTTCTTCAGTGTGGTGGGAGTCCAGCTTGAACCTGGGCTACACACGGCAAGGCAACGCGCTACCAGGTGAGCTGTCTTCGCCAGCCTTCTTTACCCTCCAGTGCTCTGCCTTCACTTCCTGGGATATGACTGCAGTTATTTTAGTCGGCCTCCTCCAGATGTGACTCTAGGGCATTCCACACACTTGAGGCAGAGACCGTAACTGAGAACAGCGATCTGGGAGGTGGGCAGAGCGTCCTGTGCTGACCCTGGACATCACGTGCTGGAGTGGCTCTGGCTCTCTCACACAAACATTAAAACACATGTAAACAGTCTTTTGGAAAAAGAAATCAAAATTTCCAATAAAAAAAAACACGTTCCATTTTAAAACTGATGGTTGGGTGAGCGAGAAAGCGGGAGGTGGGTGCTGCTCTGCCATGTGTAGGAGCTGGTTTCAGGCCCACCCCATGCACCCCATTCAGTGTAGTCCTGCCTCTCCTCATCTCTTTTTAAAAAGATTTCTTTTATTTATAACCTGAGAGAGAGAGAGAGAGAGAGAGAAAAGGAGAGAGAGAAATGGAGCCCTACACTGGTACATGAGGCAGCAGGGATCAAACCGGTAACCTCAGGCATGCGAGTCCAATGTTCCACCGGCAGAGCTATTTCCCCTAATGCAGCCAGTCTCTCTCTCTCTCTCTCTCTCTCTCTCAAAGTCAGCACAGCCCCAGAAGTACAGTACCAGGCAGAGCACCAAACTTACATTCATGAGGTCCTGAGTTCAATCCCCAGTATCGACACTCAGGGGCATTCTCCCCTTCTCCCTCTCCCTCAAATGAACAACTGTTTTAAAACCCTAAAGATCAAGCTGGAGGGACAGCTCATCAGTTAGCGTGTCTGCACTACCACGTGCATGACCAGGTTCAAGCTCAGGCATCATCACCTGTAGGAGATGCTCTTGCAACAGAGCGCGTCTCTGGGGCACCTCTGCCTGTCTGAATTTTGAAGAATGGCCCCGTGCCACGACTCCAGGACGGGTAGGCCCCGGTTCCCACCCAGCCCCTAAAGTGCAGGATCAGGACCTCAGACGACCGTACATTCACCCACCACGAACACGGCTCCTCTCCCCTCTCGCTCGAGCACCCTCTCGGGCTATCAGCTTGTTTGGGGCAGCTGTTTGGCTTTGTCCTAGGAAGCGATGCACAAAGACTAAACGTTTTCAGTTAGAAATCTGACTTGTGGGGGCCAGGCGGTAGCGCAGCGGGTTAAGCCCACCTGGCATGAAGTGCAAGGACCTACGCAGGAATCCTGGTTCCAGCCCGTCTCCCCACTAGCGGTGAAGTAGGTCTGCAGGTGTCTGTCTTCCCCTCTCTCTTCCCTTCCTCTCTCCATTTCTCTCTGTTATATTGAACAATGACATCAATAACAACAATAAAACAACAAGAGCAACAAAAGGGAATAAATACACATTTTTTAAAAAGCAAAAAGCAGGGGTCAGGTGGTGGCGCACCTGGTCGAGCGCACATGTTACAATGTGCAAGGACCCAGGTTCGAGTCCCCAGTCTCCTTTTCCCTGCAGGGGGGGAAAGCTTCACAAGTGGTGAGGCAGTGCTGTAGGTGTCTCTCTGTCTCTCTCTATCCCACCCTTCCCTCTAGATTCCTGGCTGTCTCTATCAAATAAATAAAGATAGAAAATTTTTTTAAGCAAATAGTTAAAAACGATTTTAAAAAACTACTTCTAGTTTGTTTTTTAATTAAAAAAATTTTTTTTTAATTTCTGTTGTTGTTGGACAGGACAGAGAGACATGGAGAGGGGAAGGGTAGACAGAGAGGGGGAGAGAAAGACAGACACCTGCAGACCTGCTTCACCGCCTGGGAAGCGACTCCCCTGCAGGAGGGGAGCCGGGGCCTGAACCGGGATCCTTGCGCTTTGTACTGTGTGCGCTTAACCGGTGTGTTACTGCCTGGCCCCCACTACTTCTAGTTTTTTGAAAAAGAGTCCTCATGAAGACAAGTACATCAGAATCCACATTTCCAGGCCAGAAAAATAACCCCTCAGGTAGGGCACATGGTCTGCCACATGTGCGGCCCAGGTACAAGTCCCAGCACCACGGGAAGCTCCAGTGCTGAGGGACTCCATGTCTCTCTCTCCCCCACCCCACTCCTCCTCCTGAACAAAAGGAGAAGAAAGTGCAGTCTGCAGTGGCGGGATCATGCAGGTGCAACGCCACATCCAGTGCTTAGGAGAGCACTCTTGTTAGTAAAACTACCACTGTGTAGGTACAGGATCGTGGATACTAAATAAATAGTCGATCTTGTTGCAAAATTGACTTCGGACGGACGTTAAGGCTTTCAAGGTCACTACTGTGTCTCCTCCCCCAAGAGGCTACTCTAAAGAAAGTAAGACACATTCAGATGGTTTGGCATTGTCTCCTCAGGCGCTATGGAAGCCACAACCAGGTGTCTCACTCTACACCGCACGGCCTGACTCGGGGCCTGACTCGGATGATTCGGATCGGCGCATCTGGATCGTATGAGGCCACACAGCCGTAACCACTAAGTCAAACTAGTAAGGCTGGTCTCTCTGTCTCTCAAACTTGCTGTTCCGTAACCAATAAATATGAAAGATACACCTACAAAAGAAGTTGGCCTTTATACTTTCGTTTATTTATTTTTTTTTGCCTCCAGGGTTTATCGCTGGGGCTCGTGTGCCACTGCTCCCGGAGGCCACTTTTCCCCACTTTGTTGTTGCCCCTTGTTGTCGTTATCAGTATCGTTGCCACTGATGATTTGTCGTTGAGTAGGACTGAGAGAGAAACGGAGAGAGGAGGGGAAGACAGAGAGGGGGAGAGAAAGACAGACACCTGCAGACCTGCTTCACCGCCTGTGAAGCGACTCCCCTGCAGGTGGGGAGCCGGGGGCTCAACCAGGATCCTTGAGCCGATCCTTGTGCTTTGTGCCATGTGCCTGATCCCCCTTTAAGCTTTTAACCAGAGCACTGCTCAGCTCTGGTTTCTGGTGGTGCTGGGGATTGAACCTGAGCCTTTTGGAGTCTCAGGCATGAGAGTCTTTTTGTATAACCATTATGCTATCTCCCAGTCTAGCCTTTATTCATCTGTTAGTCTTAAAATTCCTCAGTTAAGCAAGATCGAACTTGATCAACGGGAACTCTCTGCTCTAAGCGCTCACTACAGAGACACGACCACTCCCACTCCCACTCCCACTCCCACTCGGTAAGCAGCCTGTTGCTCAAAGGAACAGCCAACATGCTCTCCTATCAGAAGTCAGCCTAGGAGGGAATGCGGTTACAGTATCACTTTGCCCGGTCCTCCCAGAAAGGAAAACAGGGGCTAAGAGGCGGCACACTGGGCAAAGTACTGGACCCCCCAGCATAAGCTCCTAAGTTTGACCCCCCAGCATCACATCTGACAGAGTGATGCTCTAGTTCTCCCTGCCAGCTGCTCCCCCCCAAATAATTTTCTTTAATTTTTATTCTTTATATATTTTATTGGATAAAGACAGCCAGAAATTGAGAAGGGGGAGAAAGGTGAGATAAAAAGAAAGACCTTCGCTTCACAGGTGGTAAAGCAGGTCTGCAGGTGTCTCTCTGTCTCTCTCTCTGTCTCTTTCTCTCCCCGTCCTCCCCTCCTCTCTCCATTTCTCTCTGTCCTATCCAACAAGGACATCAATAACAATAATAACTACTACCACAACAACAACACAAAAAAAGGGCAACAAAAGGGAAAATAAATATTTAAAAAATCATATATAAAAGAAATACCTGCAACACTCCTTCACCACTCATGAAGCCTTCCCCTTGCAGGTGGAGACTGGGGCTTGAACCTGGGTCCTTGTGCACTGCAATGTGTGCGCTCAACCACACCTTGAGCCACCACCCAGCCCCCAAATAAATCTTTATGTATGTATTTATTTTCCCCAGAGCACTGCTCAACTCCGGCTTATGGTGGTGCAGGGGATTGAACCTGGGATCTTGGGAGCCTCAGGCGTGAGAATCTACTTGCATAACCACTGTGCAATCTCCCCAGTCCAATAAAACTTTTTTTTTTTAAAACCAGAGCACTGCTCAGCTCTGGCTTTTGGTGGGGTAGGGACTGAACCTGGGACTTTGGAGCCTCACGCATGAGTCTCTTTGCATAACCATTATGCTATCTACCTTCTGCCCCCAATAAAGCTTTTTTAGAAATTAAAAAGAACGGGGAGTTGGGTGGTTGTGCCGTGGGTTATAAGCACATGTGGTATGAAGCGCAAGGACTGGAGTGAGGATCCCGGTTCGAGCCCCCGGCTACCCACCTGCAGGGGAGTCGCTTCACAGGCGGTGAAGCAGGTCTGCAGGTGTCTGTCTTTCTCTCCCCCCCTCTGTCTTCCCCTCCTCTCTCTCCATGTCTCTCTGTCCTATCTAACAACGATAACAACAATAACTACAACAACAATAAAAACAACAAGGGCAACAAAAGGGAAAATAAAAATTTTTAAAAAGAATGATTAAAACAAATTTAAAAATAACAATTATAGACATCAGACATCCTAAACCTCAATAATACTTCCCAAAGTACCTGGTGTAACCTCATAGACACCACTACTACAATAGCACATAAACAAAAAGAAAAAAAACAAAACATGTCACAGAAAAAGTTCATGTGTTCAACAGGCAGCAATCACTTCCCAGTAAAAAACACACGGCAGCATGGCGAAGACGCCGCCAGAGTCTGGATCCCTTACCGCTACCTCCTACCTTGTTCAGAAGGGGAACACTTTCGCTTGCTCAAAGACTAGATCTCCAGATCCCCCAGACACAATTCTACAAGTCTAACATAAAAACAGCCCTTGAGGGAGGTAGTGAGCATAATGGCTATGCTCATGCCTGAGGCTACAAAGCCCCAGGTTCAATCCCCAACACCACTATAAACCAAGTAGATGAGTGCTCTAGAGAGGAAAAAAATCCCTTAAGAACAACTGCCTGGGGAGAGTTCTGGAGCAGCCTCTTTTTTTTTTTTTTCCCAAAGAAAAGTTTAATACAAAAAAAAAAAAAAAAAAGCCAAAAAAAACAGACAAGCATATGGAAATGTCCTCATGATATACTTTGTTTCTAAAGTGGAGAGGCCCTGTTGGGGAGGTAGACGGTGGCTAGCTTGCTGCCTGCTGTTTAAACAGCACGTCCCCAGTGCCCTCCGAGCCCTCCCGAGTACCAATGGTGCTCCAGTTCCCTCTCCCTTGTGTATAAGTAAAATCTGAAAAAATTAAAATAAGAGACGGGGCTGGGGAAACAGAACAGTGATTATGCAAATACTTTCATGCCTAATACACCAAAGGTCCCAGGTTCAAGCCCCAGCTCCACCATCAGCCACAGCTGAGTTGTGCTCTGGTAAAATTTGAAAAATTAAATTAAAATAGAAAGTAATAATAAGTGGTCCAATGGCTAAAGCATCAGACTCTCAAGCATGAGGTCCTGAGTTCGATCCCTGGCAGCACATGTACCAGAGTCCGGTTCCTTCTCTCTCCTCCTGCCGTTCTAATAAATGATCTTTCTTAAAAAGGTAATAAAAAAAAATAAGTCAATTGAGAGATAATCACAGAATCATCAAGAGTCTCAACACAAGCACTGACAGACAAACGTCTAAAGTCGTGGTTTAGAAGTCCTCTTTGCTTGGATATACTTGTCCAAACACCCCAGTTACCTGGGCTTTTTCAAGTCGTACTAAAAAGCCAAACTCTGCCTCCCCCCCAGAGAGTGGCTTAGAGGACCGCCGTTTTCCGCCAAAGTCGGTCTAAGAGGCGGCGCGGATAAACCGCCACACACTGCTGCTGTCACTCCCTCGGTGCCCGCGCTCAGCTGGTTTCACAGGACGCGGACAGGACAGTCCTGCGACTGTGCTCACAAGCCACTCTGCAAACACAAACTCAGGTTTCTGAACGAGTCTGCGAGTCTGCGGGGCAGGATAGTGATAAAGGCGCCGCCGAGGAGGGAAGCAGAAATCCAATGCTTCAACCGCGAGCGGGCCGGGCCGGGCCGGGCCGGGGGCCGTGCGGGAAGCTGGGCCCGGAGCAGCAGGGCCCCACGCAGCACCCGCGGCCCTTGCGGGCACTGGCAGCCACCCCAGACACGCGGGGCACGGCCGCCGGCCGCCCGCAGCCGCGCACCCCGCACGACACAGCTGAACCCGGGGGCCTCCTCTCCTCTCAGTGTCAGCACTGCCACACGGGCAGGGCCGCCTGTCCGCTGGCTGCAAGCCACAAAACTCTTGGACGGACAGACGGACGGACCGACGGACACACACACACACACACACACACACACACACACGCGCGCGCGCGCGCGCAAGGCTTCGAGTTAAGTCCCCTTGCAAGCAGGGCGGCTACGAAGGCCACCTCCCCGCCTCCTCCAGGGACCCGGGGAAAAGCCACCTGAAAACTCATCGCCCAGGTATTCGCAAGTAGAAACAAAAACAGCCATTCGGCTTCAACGCTGCGCTGCAGAGGCGACAAGGGAGCGACTGACTGACCAATCTCTGGCTGTAGCGGATCCTCTCTTCTTCAGGTTCCATCTCTCACGCGTGTGTTGAAATCGCTGTGAAGAAAGCACTCCAGGGCTGCCTTCCTCTTCCTCCTGAGGAACCGACGGGACAGGAGAGCTAGAGAAGCTTTACCGCCCCAGACCCCAGCTCTGTCCCCGCTCCTCCCCTCCCGCGTCCACATCCAGCGCCGCCGCCGCCGCCGCGCAGCAGCTGTCCCGGCCGGTTTCAGTTCCCTGGGAGGGGCCACACGCCACTTCGGTCTCCCCCCCCCCCCTCCCGCCACTAAAGCAGCAGGGCTCCCTTCACAGAAGCGAGGGGAGGGAAAGGGGAGAGAGGAAAAAAGAAAAAGAAAAAAAAAAAAACAAAAACAAAAACAAAAAAAAAAAGGGAGAAGGGGGGGGGCAGCGCTTTCCTCTCCGCAGGGCCCAGGTGAGCCGGACCCCCGACGTGCGGACCCTGGCCGGACTCGCGCTCTCTCTCTCTCTCTCTCTCTCTCTCTCTCTCGCTGGGATTTGGAAACTAAAGGAGAGCGGGGCAGACCCAGTGCCATCAGAATAAAAAGAGGACGGAAAATGGGGGCGTCCCGGAACCGCCCCCGGAGGGCCCTCCCCCCCCCCCCCCCGCTCCCTCCCGCACAGCTGTCGCTCGCCCGCCAGGCGCCTCGCATCTTTCCGTCCCCCCCCCCCCAAAAAAAAAAAAAGCAACCCTGCAGCCCGCCGCTGGAGGTGAGCACCTCGGAAACCAAACTCCACAAAGTGGGCGCTCGGGGGACAAAAATGCCATCGGCTCGCACGGACCGGGGCAACGCAATAAACGACGTGGTCACTAAGCTCTAAGTAAAAAAAAAAAAGCATAATAATATATATATGTATGTGTATATACATATGTATCTATATATATACATCTCCCCCCCCCAAAAAATAAAATAAAATAAAATAAAATACAAGGGGTGGAGGGACTGGCGCCGACGGGCAGCCCATCCCAGTCACCAGAGGAGCTTTTGCTCTCCCCCTCCCCAAATATTCTCGCGGAGAATGGCTTCCACCGGGATGCAGAATTCCGCCTCCCCGGCCTCCGGGTCGCGACCCGCCCGGCCACGCTGCCCCCGCGGCCGCCTCCTGTGCCCGCCGCCCCCGGGCGCGGGGTCTCCCCGGCCGCCCCCCTCGGAAACGCGGAGAGAAACTTTAAGTCGGTGGCGCGCGCGCGGGGCAGCAAACTTCCCGATGCGGGGGAGGGGGCGTCTCACCGGGGGCTCGGCTCGGCTCGGCTCGGCTCGGCTCGGCGGCGCAGGTCCGAGGGAGAGGAGACTTCCAAAAAAAAAAAAAAAACCCAAACAGGACGAAAACCAAAAAACAAAACACACACACACACACACACACACACACACACACACCAAAAAAAAAAAAAAAAAAACTGCGGGCGAAAACCAAGTCCCAGGCGTCGTCTTCGGGGGTCCGAGGGTTTCTCCTCCTCCTCGGCCCCCGGGGATCCAGCCAGGGTCCGAGGCCGGCGGGATCGGGGCGGCGGCGGCGGGAGCGGGAGCGGGAGCGGGAGCGGCCGCGCGACCCCGGCCCCGGCCCCCGGGCGCCCCCGCCTCCCCGGGCCGGCGGGCGGCAGCCCGACCCCGACGGCGACCGCGAGCCCGGCCGCGAGCCCGAGCGCCCCCCGGGCCGTGCCCTCCGCCCGCACCCGCGGCCGATCAGCTGGGACCCGCCGGCCCGAGGCTCCCCGCGCCGCCCCGGCCGCCCGGAACGCGGGCCCCGGCCCCGGGAGGCGCAGCGGCGGGCGGGCGGGCGGGCGGGCCGGGGGCCTGGGCTCCCCTCGCGTCTCCCCGCGCTCGGGCGCCGCGCTGCGGGACGAGCCCCGGCGACTCCCCGCTCGCAGTGGAGGGATTCCGGGGGATGGGCCCCCCGGCGGCGCCCCCTCCTCCCGGAGCGCCCCCCCGCCCCGGATAGACGGAGCGGCGACGGGCCCCGCCGCCGGGAAGGTGCTCCGCGAGCCGCCGCCGCCGCCGGGGAGGGGTGTTGTTTCCCTCACACAGGAGGAGCCGCCGGAGCAGCCGCCGCCATTTTGAACCCGTCAGACTCTCACATACACACAGCTCCTCGCGGCGCACTGCGCAGGCGCCGCCTCCCCACCCCGCCCCCGGCGGCCCCGCCGCCCCTCCCCCCCCGCGCCCCTCACCGCTCTCGCGGGCGCACGGGAGCGCGCACGCGTCACCTCCTCCGACGCGGACACGCCGCCCGCGCGCGCACGCGCGGATGCGTCGGCCTCGAATCGCCCGCGCCCCGGCGACGCCGACGCGGCCGCCCGCCCCGCCCCGCCCCGCCCCCCCGATCACGTCAGCCGCCCGCCCCCGCCCCCGCCCGCCCGCCCGCCGCGGCCGCCTCCCCCCGGCCCCCCCCCCCCCCCCCGGGCTCCGCCGGGCCTGCGCACAAGGCCCCGCGCCTCCGCCCGCGCCCGCGCCCGCGCCCGCCCTCCCCCCCCCCCCGCGCGGCCTGGCCCGGTGTGGCCTCGCCTCGCCTCGCCGAGCTCACGGTCGCCTCCGTGCGCCGCCCGTCCCCGGGGAGCGGCGACCCCGACCCCGCAAGCACAAGCACCCCCAGCCGCGGGCGGGGCCCGGCCCCCAACGCCCGTCACAGTCGCACACCCGGAGGCCCGGCGGCCTGCCCCGGGCTGCATGGCGCCGCCGCCCGCACTCCCGCACTCCCGGGTCAGGGTCCGGCCTGGCCGTGGGCGCCCGCTCGGGCCTGCGCGGGGCGCGGGGCGCGGGGGCGGCTGCCCGAGGCCGGGACTGACTCGCCGCCCGCGCCCGCAGGCCCGACACCCGCCTCCGGGGCTCCGCCTCACCCACTCCTCGCCGCGCCGAAGGGCCGGAGACGCGGGAAGCATGGCCGTCCCGCCTCGGCGCCCCCGGGGAGGCAGCGCGGGCCTCGGGCGGCCGGGGAGGAGGGAGGAGGCGCGGCCGAGGGCCCGCGACGGCGGCGGCGAGGCCCCGAGAGCGGCCGGGGGGGGGGGGTCACGCTCGGGCTTCCGCCGCGCCGGTGCCCCCGCGGCCCGGAGGGGGGGGGCCGTGACCGCGACCGTGACCGTGACCCCGCCCCCGGCGAGCGGGGCGCCCCCCACGGAGGGTAGCGGAGATGTCGCCCTGCTCCCGGGGTCCGTCCGCCGCCCGACGAGCTCGCGGGCCCGGGACGTCGACCGGCGGCGCCCGAGCCCCGCACGCGAGCAGCCAGGCGCGGTCGGGACACCCCAGCCGAGGGGGCGCCGCGGGGCCTGCGGGGAGCGAGCCGCCCCGGGGACCCCGCCGCGGGTTCCCACGCCCTGACCTCCGGCTGCCGGGGCGGGAGCGCGGCCCGAGAGGACAGGCAACCGGAGGGACGCCGCGTGGAGCTGCCATGGTCGGCCGGCCTCCTTCCACTCGGAGGAAGACGCGCGTGCAGCGGCGATGCCTCGGAGACTCCGCGGGAGAGGGACCTTGCCAGCCGGGTGCTGCAGCTGCCGCCGCTCCGGGAGGATCTCTGCTCGCTGCGGGACCTTTACGAACACACACACACGCACACGCAACCAGCTAAATAGCCCCGCAGCCACACCCGTTTGAAAGGCAGACCACCAAGGCGGCGAAAGGGGAAAGTTTGTTATTGTGTGGACACCCACCCCCCAGGCCACGGCAAGGGTCTGTCTCCATGGTACGGGGCTCCGTCTTGCACACCAGTCCCCGGGGAAGCATCATCGGATCCGTCTGTATGCTGAGACCGGCTTTGTCCAGACTTCTTAGCTCTTCGGACCACCGATGAGAAGATCATCTAAAGCCTCGCCGAGGCCTTCCAGGCCCTAGTGAATGAAGTTTAGAAGCCCCCCCCCCCACACACACACACACACACCTTTACGGTGTTGCCCTGGGTGCCTGGCCCTCGATGGATGTCGAAAAAGGCAGCCCCTAGGTTTTGCTTGTCGGTGTGTTAAGTGGGAAAGAAAAAAGATGTTTGGGGCAGGGATAGATAGCATAATGATCATGCAAACAGACTCATGCCTGAAGCTCCAAAGTCTCAGGTTCAATCCCCAGCACCGCACCGTCAGAAGCCAGAACCGATCAGTGCTCTGGTTTTTAAAAAGGGGGGGAGAGGGGAGCCAGGTGGTAGTGCAGCAGGTTAAGTGCATATGGCTCAAAGCGCAAGGAAGGGTGTAAGGATCCCCTGTTCCAACCCAGGCTCCCCACCTGCAGGGGTTCGCTTCACAAGCTGTCTTCCCCTCCTCTCCCCACTTCTCTGTCTTATCCAACAACTATGACAGCAGTAACAACAACAATGATAAACAAGGCCAACAAAAGGGGTGTGGGGGGGAAATAGCCTCCAGGAGCAGTGAATTGGTGCAGGCACCAAGCCCCAGGAATAACCCTGGGGCAAAAAAGAAAAAGAAAAGAAAGATGACATTTGCTTAAGTAACTGGCAGACTAGCTCTCTGACCCCATCTTCGTTATTTGCAAAACAAATAGCTTTCTTTCCAGACCATGGAACCCACAAGGTACATGGGGGTGGGGCGCGCGGGATCAGTGCTGAAAAGGGGCCTGGAGAGTAAGTGCTGTGCTTGGCCTTGCCTTGCTTCTGACCCATCGCCCACCCCACCCCAAGTGACTTGCTCCTCTTCCACAAAGGGCTCACTCGGGTAGACATGCGGGAAGGGGAAGCCCAGGACATCCTGGAGAACAGTAATAGCCCTGCTTATTTTTTAACAGGACAGCAGGTAAAGGTTGGTCCCATTGCAGGCAACTCATTCCCAGTTGAAAACCATTTGTTCACCAGTGTGTGCTGGGGGAAGTGGCACTCAGACAGCTGGACACAATAGGCTTTGTTCATTTTCCAAAGCAGATGTGCTGGGTGAGATAAGAGACAGGGCAGATGGCTAGTGACTCCCCCCACCTCACACACACACACACACACACACACACACACACACACACACACACACAGTCACAGGCTGGTTGGCAAGGGCCTGTTGGGAGGCTCACTATATGAGGCAGTTTCAGGAAGAACAGAGCTTGGGGCAGCCTCCAGAAGTATTATGCACTGATTTCCACTGCAGCTGCAGAGAGAAGGAGAAGGAAAAAGAAAGAAAAAATCTCTGCTAGAAGCAACTGAATAAGAGGCTCCCTGGCTGGAGTCAGCTGGGAGCCTCGACACATTAACCAACCTTGAGCAAAGCTAAGACTCAGTAAATGGCAGCCTGGCAGGTAGAGAAATGGAAATGGCACTGGACTCTCAAACTTGAGGCTCTAAATTCAATCCCTGGCATCTCATGTGCCAGTATAATGCTCGGCTTCTCTCTTTCCTTCTTTTTCAAGACCCCCCGCATGTGCTGAGAGTCAAAATTCAGCCCAACTCTCCACTTCTATGGGAGTCTTCACCGCGTGACAAGAGAAATACATAGTCGATCAACTTTAGCAAACTATTTGCAAGTTCTCTGCACTCCCTCACTGCTAAAGAGGGAGTCCTCACTGTCCGTCCCAAACAGCAGAGGTTAACCCTAACAGAGAAGTCTAAGATCCCCTGAGAGGGAGCATAGCCAGTGGTTAAAATGTTTGGCATCAAATACTGAAGGGCTAGGGCTAGGAGACAGCTCGCCTGGTTGAGTCCATGCCTCTCCACGCTTGAGGCCTTGGGTTCGAGCCCAGGGAACACCATAAACAGCCCCTGGGAAATCCACAAACGGAAAGGGCGGTGTCTCTCCCATCTGTTTGAAGATTGGCCTGAAGAGGCCACTCAAGAACATTGGATTGCATGTGTGAGGATCTGGTTTCATTCCCCGCACCACAAAAAGAAGAAAGAGGGGAGTCAAGCGGTTTAAGTGCAGGTGCTGCAAAAAACAGGGACCGACCGGAGTAAGGATCCCGGCTTGAGCCCCCGGCTCCCCACCTGCAGGGGAGTCGCTTCACAGGCGGTGAAGCAGGTCTGCAGGTGTCTGTCTTTCTCTCCCCCTCTCTGTCTTCCCCTCCTCTCTCCATTTCTCTCTGTCCTATCCAACAACTATGGCATCAATAATAACAATAATAATAACCCCAACAATGTTAAAAAAGAAGAAGAAAGAGGAGGACAAGGAGGGAGAGAGGAAGGAAGAAAAGAAAAGAAGCTGAAGGTCGGGGCCAGGCAGTTGCACACACGGTTAAATGCACATATCACCATGTTCAAGGGTCCGGGTTTGAGCCTGTGCTTCCCACCTGCAGAAAGGATGCTTCACGAGTGGTGAAGCAAGCTTGCAGGTGTGTATCTTTCTCCCTGTCTATCTCCCCCTCCCTATCAATTTCTCTCTGTCCTGTCAAATAAAAATAAAGTTAAGGAAGTCGGGCTGTAGCGCAGCGGGTTAAGCGCACATGGCACAAAGCACAAGGACCGGCTTAAGGATCCCGGTTCGAGCCCCCGGCTCCCCACCTGCAGGGGAGTCGCTTCACAGGTGGTGAAGCAGGTCTGCAGGTGTCTTTCTCTCCCCCTCTCTGTCTTCCCCTCCTCTCTCCATTTCTCTCTGTCCTATCCAACAACAATGGTATCAGTAACAACGATAATAATAACCACAACAATGGTAAAACAACCAGGGTAACAAAAGGGAAAAAATGGCCTCCAGGAGCAGTGGATTCGTGGTGCAGGCACCAAGCCCTGGCAATAACCCTGGAGGCAAAATAAATAAAATAAAGTTGAAAAAATGCTCACCAGGAACTGTGGACTCTTA
Organism: Erinaceus europaeus; assembly: GCF_950295315.1. Taxonomy (NCBI): domain Eukaryota; kingdom Metazoa; phylum Chordata; class Mammalia; order Eulipotyphla; family Erinaceidae; genus Erinaceus; species Erinaceus europaeus. The sequence goes on from NC_080178.1 coordinate 2,887,027, forward strand.
GTCTGAACCCCAAGGATAGTCCTGGTGGCAATTAAAACATAAAAAAGCAGGGCAGGATCGTAGCGCAGAGGGTTGAGTTCACATGGCTGGCACGAAGCTCAAGGACTGCAGTAGGGATCCCAGCTCGAGCCCCCAGCAGCTCCCCACCTTCAGGGAGTGTCGCTTCACAAGCTGTGAAGCAGGTCTGTAAGTGTCTATCTCTTTCCCCTCTCTATCTTCCCTCTCTGTCAATTTCTGTCTTATCCAACAATAGCAATAGCAACAACAATAATAACAAAATGGGAAAAGTAGCCCCCAGGAGCAGTGGATTCCTAGTGCAGACACTGAGTCCCAGTGATAACCCTGGAGGCAAGAAAGAAAGAAAAAGAAAAGAAAGAGAGAAACTGAAAGTCAACTCTGCTGGCTATTACCTAGTTATTCAGTCCTAATGATCGCTTCACTGCCTCTTTTCCCATCTATACAGTGGGGAAAATACCATCTTTCAGGGTGAAAAATTAAGACCTCTGTGTCGAGCACTTAACAGCCACTGAGTCTGAGTAGCTGTGTTTCTGATCGCCCATGTTATTAAGACGGTGTTGAGTAGAGAAGCTTCAAGACTTGAGCACAAGTAGAGACATCCATAGCTCCTACTCCTTCCACGCCAGGCCCCTTCTCTTTCCTCTTCTGCTCCTGGAGTCTCTGAAGTCTATTTTGTCTCTCTCCTTTTACTCTGTGTGCCTCTCACATATTCCTGACCTCCTCTGGACTCTTTCTTTGCTACTTAACTCTGCCATCACTGCCCCTGCCTGGGCCCCGGTCACCTGCTCTGTGGGCAGCAAAGCCCTGCCTGACCCACTTCCCCTTAACCATCCACTTGGGGTGCTCCCCCAAGCTCTGCAGTCCTGTTACTTAATCCTTTCCTGGGCAGCTCCCTCCTCTAGGCTCTGACCGACTCCAAGGCTGGGGCCAGGCCAACTTTATCTCCTTCAAAAGACCTTCCAAAATCAAGGGCGGTGGGGTGGGGGTTGAGGGGGGTAGATAATGGTTATGCAAAGAAAACACTTTTTATTTATTTATTTATTTATTTTACCTTTTGTTGCCCTTTTTTTGGTGGTTATTATTGTTGTCCTTGTTGGATAGGACAGAGAGAAATGGAGAGAGGAGGGGAAGACAGAGGGGGAGAGAAAGAGAGACACCTGCAGACCTGCTTTACCGCGTATGAAGCGACTCCCCTGCAGGTGGGGAGCTGGGGGTTTGAACCAGGATCCTTGAGCCGGTCCTTGCGCTTTGCACCACCTGCGCTTAACCCGCTACACTACCACCTGACTTCCACAAAAAAAAAAAAAAAACACCTCTTATGCCTGAGGCTCCAAAGTCCCAGCTTCAAAACGCCCCCCCCACACACACACCATAAGCCAGAGCTAAGCAGTGCTCTGGTAAAATAAAAGAAAGAAAAAAAGAGAGAGAGAGAGAGAGAAAGAAAGAAAGAGAGAAAGAAAGAAAGAGAGAAAGAAAGAAAGAAAATCAGTGTCATGCACTTACAGTGTCAGGCCCAAGAAGGATGAAAACGGGGTGCCGGCTGGCTGGGGTGATTATACATGGCAGCTCCAGCCCAGGGCTGCACGGTGCTCCTGTGGCCGCTCTGTGAGGAATCCTCACCAGCCCTGTGTGATTATACCAAGTCTCCTAACCTGTCGATGCTCAGAAATACACCCCTGCTCTACATCCCCTGGTTCTGTGGAGTCAAGTGGACAGGAATGCAGGAGACAACATGTTTACATGAGACTGGGAGACAGCTCAGCACTACAGCACAGCACTTGTATGCTTGAGGCCCCAGGTTCAATACCCAGCACTGCCACATGCTAGGACTGAGCTTGCGCTTGTCATAAAATAATAAAAGTTTCCCAGATTCAGGGAGTCAGGCGGTAGCGCAGCGGATTAAGCGCACGTGGCGCAAAGTACAAGGACAAACGGAAGGATCCTGGTTCAAGCCCCCGGCTCCCCACCCACAGGGAAGTTGCTTCATAGGCGGTGAAGCAGGTCTGCAGGTGTCTGTCTTTCTCTCCCCCTCTGTCTTCCCCTCCTCTCTCCATTTCTCTGTCCTATTCAGCAACAACAACAATAACAACAAAAATAATAACTACAACAATAAAACAAGGGCAACAAAAAGGGAATAAATAAATAAATATTACTATTTATTAGGAAAAGAAGAGGGGAAAGAGAGAGAGCCTGAGTATCACCCTGCTACATGCATTGCTGGGGATCAAACTTGAGACCTCATGGCTGAGAGTTCAGGACATTGTCCACTGTGCCACCTCCCAGGCCACTTGTGTGATTTTTTAAAATTTTTATTTATTTTATTGATTCCCTTTTGTTGCCCTTGTTGTTTCATTGTTGTAGTTATTATTGTTGTTGATGACATCGTTGTTGGATAGGACAGAGAGAAATGGAGAGAGGAGGGGAAGACAGAGAGGGGGAGAGAAAGATAGACACCTGCAGATCTGCTTCACTGCCTGTGAAGCGACTCCCCTGCAGGTGGGGAGCGGGGGCCTCGAACCAGGAACCTTACGCCGGTCCTTGCACTTTGCGCCACCTGCGCTTAACCCGCTGCGCTACAGCCCGACTCCCCACTCGTGTGATTTTTACCAAAGCCCTGCTCAGCTTTATTTAAAAAATATGCTTGGGAGTCAGGCGGCGGCGGCACAGCAGATTAAGCTCACATGCTGCGAAGTGCAAGGACTGGGATAAGGATCCTGGCTCCAGCCTCTGGCTCCCCACCTGCAGGGGAGTCGCTTCACAGGCGGTGAAGCAGGTCTGCAGGTGTCTGTCTTTCTCTCTCCCTTTCTGTCTTCCCCTCCTCTTTCCATTTCTCTCTGTCCTATCCAACAACAACGATGTCAGTAACAACAACAATAATAACCACAACAATGTTGAACAACAAGGGCAACAAAAGGAAAAATAAATAAATATTCAATTTTTTAAAAAAAACTAAAAAATATGCTTATTCAGGGGCCAGGTGGTGGCACACCTACTTGAGTGCACATGCTACTGTGCACAAAGACGTGGGTTCAAGTCTCTGACCTGCACCTGCACAGGGTGAGCTTCACAAGTGGTGGAGTAGAGCTGCATACTTCTCTTTCCCTTTCCTCTACCCTCTCTCAATCTTTCTTTGTCTCTACTGAGAGAGAGAGAGAGAGAGAGAGAGAGAGAGGAGCCAGAACACCATTCTAGTATATGCAGTGATATGCAGTGCCCATGGAGAGAGGAGGGGAAGACAGAGAGGGGGAGAGAAAGACACCTGCAGACCTGCTTCATCACTTGTCAAGTGTCTCCCCTGCAGGTGGGGATCCCGGGGTTCAAACCGGGATCCTTACAGGGGTCCTTGCGCTTTGTACCACCTGCACTTAACTCGCTGCGCACCGCCCGACTCCCCCTTCACCACTTCTGAAGCTTTCCCCCTGCAGGTGGGGACCAGGGGTTTGAACCTGGGTCCTTGTGCACTGTAATGTGTGCACTTTACCAGGTGTATTACTGCCTGGCCCCAGTAAATCTATTTTTTAATAATTTTATTATTATTATTTTACTTTTTATATTTATTTATTTATTTTCCCTTTTGTTGCCCTTGTTTTTCATTGTTGTAGTTATTATTGTTGTTGTTACTGATGTCGTCGTTGTTGAATAGGACAGAAAGAACTGGAGAGAGGAAGGGAAGACAGAAAAGGGGAGAGAAAGACTCCCCTTCACCGCCTGTGAAGCTACTGGCCTGCAGATGGGGATCCAGGGACTCAAACCAGGATCCTTACGCTGGTCCTTGCACTTTGTGCCACATGCGCTCAACTCTTTGCGCTACCGTTCGACTCCTAGTAAATCTATCTTTATACTTTCTGGGAGACCTCTAGAAAATATTGATTCTACTCAGTGTGGTTCCATAGTATATATTTTTGCAATTATACTTGATTTACCACAGCTTGGAGATTGTGTTCTGATTGGTAGATGGTAATGACCAGATCTTCTTTATTGGCCTTATATTCTTTTTATTTATTTATTTATTTATAAAAAGGAAACATTGACAAAACCATAGGATAAGAACTGTGTGCAACTCCACACAGTTCCCACCACCAGAATTCCATATCCCATCCCCTCCCCTGATAGCTTTCCTATTCTTTGTATGGACCCAAGGTCATTGTGGGATGCAGAAGGTGGAAGGTGTGGCTTCTGTAATTGCCTAATTATATT